>NW_022990022.1:0-56084 GCF_902827175.1 Gymnodraco acuticeps
TGATTCCCACTCCTTTCTGTATTTTTGAGAATACAATTTAGACTGTGCCATGATTTTAGCTTGTCACAGAGAGGCACACACACAGTGGACGAGGTGATTGAGTGACTGAGGCTGTGTGAGGCAAAGCAAAGGCAGTTATTTATTATAGTGTGAAGTGAGTGAAGAAACATTTACATTCAACATTTAAATCCCGCTCAAAACCAGGACGGCTTGGCAGTTGGCGCATGCGCAATTCAGTCTCGACGCGGGGAGTGTGGTTGTCTCCTCTCTGCTCTGACTGCAGCAGCAGCTCTGCTGCGGCCAGGCAACTGTCAGTCTGAGCGCCTGTGAGTACTATGGGAGGGAGGGGGTGCTCACGGCAGCACCCGCGGCTCGTTAACTGCAGAACATACGTGAGTCTCCAAACACCAGAAAAGTCGCTAATAACACCATTATAAATCGCTAGATTAGTCGTTAGTCGCTTTTGACACAAATAAGTCGCCGGAGGGTTTGGAAATCCGCCAAATTTAACGAGAAAATCGCCAAGTTGGCAACACTGACCGTAAGGTCAAACTTACCTCAATGATTTCTCCCTGCACAGACATGTAGACTTGCACATCTGTGCAGTCCTTGACCGATGTAATTGGCGAGGCAGGGTGGAGGAGGGCCTCCGCCTCTTCCAGCAGGTTTTGCGGCACTTGAAGGGTAGTGCCTCGAAAAAACATTGTGGTTTTTGTAATGTTGAGAAAATAAGGGGGAGACTGCCCGCGCAGTGTGTAGCCCCTTAACACATAGGTACCCCCCTCTGCGATTTTTGAGGCATACTCCTCATAAATGGTCACCTTAGTGACACTGCTGCCATCAGACACAATGGCCACCTTGTTGTGTTGGACGGTGGCCGCCTTTATTGTGTCGCCAAAGTCCCAAGCCACCACTTTTGGCTGGTCCTCCAGTTTGATCACCTTTACAGTGATTGGTGGGGGTTAGAAGTATGGGCTGTCCATTGGTACGTTGAGCACAGTTTTCAGGTCCATGTTCTGAAACAACAAAATATACACTTATTAGTTTTTAATAATTGAAGCATATTCAAATGAATGATGAAATTGTGTGCTTGTTGATCAACCAATTGTCCCCGATACCAGGCCGTCAGAGATCTCAATATAGAGTATATAGAAGCGCAAAGGGACCATAACAAAATGGTTAACACATTCTTTATAAATCATTTTACATTCTCATCAGTGTAATGTACATTTAATTATCATTAGATTCTAGAAGTAAAATTCAGTCTGAAATTAAATGAAAAGAAAGTAGCCCAACTTTCACTTACTTCACAAAATAAAGTTCTTAACGGAGCGTCCACACAGCAGCTTGCGGTGGGCGTGTCTGAAGCTTGGGGATTTTTTGCGACCAACAACCAATCACATGAATCTCCCGCCCCCGACATTCAAAGCGAAGTAAACTGGATATAAAATCCCCAAACAGGCGAATACCTACCAGTTTCACCCCACTGTCTCTGCCACCTCCCCTCCATGCCTGGTTCCTCCGGTTTGTATCCCGGTAGATGAACAGAGACTGATCATACAGCACCGGGTGATTCACTACGCTACAATGAATTTTCCCTCCATTTTTTGGAATATGAGGAAATGACCTGCGTAGTCTCTCTCCGAGCATACACGCGGTTTGATTGGCTAGCTCTTGTACTGGCAGATTTGCATAAACGGGATTTCATTGGCTGACGCTTCTGCCGAGGCTCCAAAAGTTGAACATTGCTCAACTTTTGAAGCGAGCAACGCTCCACGTCGCTTCCCAAAATGCAGTTCGGCTAAAAGTGACGTCACCCCATTCAAAGTGAATGGGCAGAAGCTTCAACGCACGCCGCTGTGTGGACGGGCCGTAATTGTAAATGTAATTTATAAATTCATTTATTGAGATACAATGTTTTAATATTTGTTTTAATAGACATTAGAAATTACTAGGGCTGTTTTTTTGCGTTAACGCAAAAAAAAAATAACGCCACTAACGCATGTGTATTGTTTTTCCTCGGCCGCCCCGCCGTAGTTTCAGAGCGCATCGAGTTTAAAATACCATCTACAAGCTGATGCTGACAGCCCCGCTCCTGCTGCCCGCTTGTGGCAGACCACACTTCCACGCTCACTGGCAGGCACCGACTGGCTGTTGGGAGGGTGTGTGTATGTGTACATGGCGCAAATTGCTCCAAACTGCTCGCATATAGTTATTCCGATATTCACGAAACGCTGTATACAAATGTCTCTTATGATTGCGGACATATTTCAAATTTGCTTTTATTAGCCCCGCCCCCCAGGAAGTTGGCCATATTCAACAATGTGCGTTTCTCATGCATTTTAAGCACATTTTTGCAAACTCCTCCTAGGGAAATGTTCCAAAAAACTCAAATCCAGCACACATTTTGCCCATATCCAATGTGATGCTAAATTGTGAAGCAAATAGCTGCTACCTGAAACGAGGACCTCGTAAGCTAACGGAGAATATACCTTTTTGGACCATTTATATGTCAGATAAGCTACTGAATCCTGCCTGTCTGCCTGCCACATCAACGCTCACACACACACACACACACACACACACACACACGTTGTACAACAAACAGCTCCTAAAGCATATAATAAATATTAGGCTACAGCCCTTGTATTTATTATGTGAAGCACCATATGGTTTCATGAAAAATATCTACTGTTTATTTCTACATATCTCCTAAAGCAGGCATCCTCAAACTACGGACTCCGGTCCGGATCCGGACCGAACCACCACTGTCTCCGGACTCTGAGCAAATTATACTTTTCATATGTATGATCTCTCTGTATTATATGTGAGACATCGCCACAACGCATTCGCAACGAGTCAAAATTCTCCGCTATGTTCCACTGCAAACAGCGCTCTGCATGTCTGACTGATCCACTGTGTTCCACCTGTGTGTGTCAACGCTTTGGTCCAATCACATTCAGCATCCAGTCAGCGTTTTTTCCCCCCAAACAATCTGCGAATCAGAGGCACAGTAGGGCGGGGTCTTCGCGGAATGCGGGTGGGAAAAATGTGTGTGTCTCTTTCAACCTGTCTAAGTCAGAGCGAGAATTAAAACAAAAACAAAAAAAATTCAGAGCGAGAGTTAACAGCTCATCTAGTTCCATCTGTACTGTAGCTAGTAGCCTAGTTTCACCTACCGGGGTGGCAACTGACACCCTAAAAATAGGCCTTGCCACCCCAGCTGCCACCCCAGTTGGCAGCTTTGTTTTGAAAGAAAAGTTGTGGCTCATCGGACATTTATGAGAGAAAGTCTCTAATGTCCGAGTGCAAGTGAATGCAGCACAAGATGCACGTCATGTAACCCCTCCCCCGGTCCTGGCGCGAGCGTGGACATACGATTTGGTGGCGATTTCATTTTTAACTGGACGGCGCAAAACGAGAAGCATTCGGACCCAAGCACTGAAGGAATGAGGTATTTGCGGTCTACAATGACAGAGAAGAGACTGTCAGTTTGGCTGTACTCAGCATTGAATCAAAACGCACTAAAGCTGTTGATCTTAATACGTTTGTGAGGCGTTTTGCTGAACAACATGGTAATCGCCGCATTCAGCTGTAATAGACATGTCAACTTGATGCTCTGCTCACGGATGAGCATACAAAACTATTAAGATGATGACCTTACGTGTGTAAATATATTGTTTTCTTTGAGGCGGTCTGCCCCCAAAAAACTGTTTTAAGTCCTGAGAAAGTCAAATAAGACGGTGTTTAAAACTACACTGCCCAGCCAAAAAAAAGTAACCACTTTGATTGAACTAGGCCAGCAGGTAAGGACTTTCCACTGGATAATAACTGCAGTATAAAAGAATGCATGACTGAAGTGATGGAGACCATGTTGAAGGCAAACAAAAAGAGGAAATAACAGGTCAAATCAAGCAAATCCCCTCTCAGATTCCACAGCAACCAGAAGAACATAAATACTGGCTGGTGATTTGATTCATCAGCTTTGTGATGGAATAAAAAATGCACAGTGCATTTCCTTAGCTGTGGGTGAGTCCACTGACACCACTGACAATGCTCAGTTGCTGGTGTTTGTGAGTTTTTATGATGAGGCAAAGGGGGAGTTTGTTGAAGATGTGTTGGGCCTGACGAACCTCAGTGGACACACAAGGGGGCAAGACATTTATAAAGCAATAATGGGAATGCTGAATGAAAGAGGGTGCAGCTGCCTTTATTCCTAACTGTGCAGCTCTGCGACTCTGAGGGGTCAAGCACAGACACAATAACAATGAAAACTGCTGCATACAGATTATTTTTGTTTTTGCAACCTCGTGTTAAGAATCTTGTTGCAATTGTTTAAAAGTTTGAATGACCGTAATAAACGGACCTTTGTCTTATTGAAACATTTATTTTGGACCTTTAAGATTTGTATTTGAGTACCCCTGTCCTAAAGCCTACAAATAAACACACACCCCCCCCCCCCCCCTCCCCACACACACACAAACACTTTATCTGTCTATAAGGCTTACAGTTACATTGTTCAATCATGCTTTAGCAACCATGTCTTTATTATGATCTCTTGTTTTCTCTGTGATTACCAGAATTCTGGAGAAATGGATCTGCTGGGGAACGACCCCTACTTTGAAAAGTGCACGGTAAATCAGGACAGAGCTGCCACCTGAGTTGCTGGATAGCGCTCAGTTGCAGCAGATTCCTGTGTAGCGTCTTATTAGTAAGCCTAATTTATACTTTTGTAGCAACACTATTTTTATATAATGGCAAACAAAGGGTTCAGAGTCTTTTCTTTTTTTCCTGTGTCATATGTGGCAGCACTGTTCAATGCTTCTTGAAAACATTACCCACTGTAGTGTGACGTGTGAATAAACTCCAACTCTGTATCAACAACACTGTTGGGTAACTTCAGTTAAATACTTGTATGTGTGTAGATTAGAAAGAGGTAAGATAAAGGATCTGCAGTATTTTATGAAGTATTAATCGTACAAAGGTCAGTTTTATACAAGTAGAAGTGTGTATTTACCTGGTAGTAGGCTGTCAGTAATGGCTACGCCTCTCTAGATCTCGGCAGACTGGCAACTTTAAAAGTAGCTCTCGGTTCAAAAAAGGTTGGGCACCCCTGCTCTATGGTGTAGACGTGTATAGCTCATCAATGCTGTCACTTCATATAGTACTTGTCATTTTGCATATACTGTATATACTTATTACATTGTCTTTATTTGAAATACTGTACACTTAATCTACAACTTCTCTCATATTATTGAATCTACATTGTGGTTGTTATATATTTATCTGTTATCTTGCACTTCTTTGCGTCTTAGGTTTACATTTTAATTTGTGCTGTCCTTTCTTTTCAGAGATATTTAATTATTATTGCTTGCTTATGTCTGATTCCCCAACATTCTTATCACCAAACACCTGCTTGTCTATAGTTGCTGCACATAATCATCATTATTCTCATAATACAAGACATGAAGCTGCAGAGAGATGATGGACATATTCTTACCTCTTACCTTTGTGATTACATGAAAACACTCAATACAATTAAAATACTACTTTGTGTATTGCATTTAGTGAGGTCGTAACCATACTTGTCATGCTACTCAAAACTAAACTAATCCCTGATCATTACTGCCACCTGCTGACTAACAGTTGCATTGTATCATAAATAATGCTGTTCCTCATTATTACTAATACTATTGTGTTATTATTTACAACAACCCTCTTAACATTCTTAATTATAATTACAGACATACACTGTAAATCAACAACTACATGAAACCAATTAAATGAACACATTTATTTTCAAACACAACATTTATACAATAAAAAAAAATCCCTCCTTCTCCGTCTGGGTGCCTGTGTCACTCCGGTCTGCACACATGAAGACAAAAAAACACATTAGTAGTCACAAATGACTATTCTGTCATTGTATGATGATGCACTCAGTCCAACCAAAATAAAAAAACAGTCAATGTAACACTACAGTAGTATAGCACAAATTCACAGTCATACATTTTAAAGTTTAAGGACCAACACTTACCATCCTCGGCAAACAAGGCGGTTGCCTGCAGCACCTCCAGGCGCTGCAGGGCCTCTCCTGCCTTCTGTTTCCAGTTTCCCACCTCCCCTTTTAAGGTGGCCACCTTCTGTTCCGCCGCATGGCGGAGCCTGAGCTGCCGCGCCAGCAGCTGAAAACAGCGCCAGAGGACCTGTAGCCCTCGGGCGTACAGAGCTGGGCGGGCCACAGCCACATCCAAGATTGAGTACTGCAAATAACAAAACACATTTACACATAAATCAGAAAACTATTAACAACCATTTAGACTAGGGGTGCAACAACTAATCGATTACCAAATTAGTTGCCAACTAATTCAGTCGTCCATTCGTTGCTGACGTCATCACATGTGTTTTACACGCCGTTAAGCTCTAAATAAAAACTAGGCCAAAATCTCTCTTTACTCAAAGATAACGTTACATTTCTGATAGTCAGTAGGCTTGTTTGAGACCTGCGCAGTTGCTAGTGCGTTGCATGATGGTTAGTCATTTTGTCCCACTTGCTCTGGAGGCCCGCCTACATGAGACGTTGAAATCTCGCGGCACAAAGACGCCCGCAGCCTTGAGAGCGAGGCGGCGCAGTTGTTCTCCACGGGCTGCGAAAGCGAAATGCTTGATGGGAAACGACTCGCTGGTATCTCCAGCTGAGCGCTCATTGGTGGTTTTTACCACGTGCTGCTGATGAAGCTCTCCAATTGGCTCGTCAAAAGTTTGTTGTTGTTTTGTGTCAGTTTTACGTCGCCACATCCATTCCCATTTTTCATCATTGTTCCACAATGTTTATCATGACATTAATATCCATATATTTTATACTATACTTGTACTGCTTACCGTTTTCATACTTTATATTAGGGCTGTGCAATTAATCATATTTGAATCGCAATTACCATTTTGCCCTGCCACAATTACCAAAACAACATAATCGGAACAAAACTATTATTTTGCTTTGCTAGGTTGTGACAGTGCACTGCAACATATTTGATCTAATTAATTTTGGTCTAATTTATTTGTATTTATATATGTTTAGTAGCTTGTGGAAGTGCGCTCCAAAATATTTGTTTATTGGTATTTATTACTTGTATATTATTTAATTTATTTTTGTATTGGTTTTTCAGTTGAATTATACGTTCAGGGTAATCAACAGTTAAAAAGATACTGTTCCAATTATTATTTGTTTTAAAGGATTTTTTTAAGTCAATGAATAATCGTATTTAATAATCGTGATATCAATTATTGACCCAAATAATCGTGATTATGATTTTTCCCATAATCGCACAGCCCTACTTTATATATCTAGTGTATTAATACTAGGGCTGGGACTCGATTAAAAAAATTAATCTAATTAATTAGAGGCTTTGTAATTAATTAATCGAAATTAATCGCATATAAATATTTGACCTGAGAACAGTGAGAAGCAATTTTTTTCACATGGATTTTAGTATACCATTAGGCGCATTCACACCGCAGTACTTTTCCCACAAAGGTTCATGAGAACTTAGTTCATGAGAACTCTTTGAACCTGGGAGTGTATTAGGCAAATGAAGCCGCTGACGTCACTTCTTCTTCTTCTGCATTGGGTTTACTGGCAGGCCGCAAACCACTTCACGTCGTATACTGCCGCCCAAAGTCCCCGGCCGGAAGTCCCCGGAGTTGGGGACTGGCTTCAGTAGAAGCTGCTGGGAGTCCCAGCAGCTTCTACTGAAGCCTTCCGAGTAAATCGCCAGAACGCCGACACCTCCATCTCCACCGTTTCCATGTTTTATTTTGTGTTGCCATAAGTTAGTCTCTCTGCGTTTCTGCGCTGGGCTAATGCTAATAATGCTAATGCGAGGATAATAAAATTCACACAACTTTTTGGGAGTTTTACGGGGCGTGGTTTGCAATCCGCTCAGCCAATCAGAAATATAGCTCTTTTCTCACAAGAGAGCCGTGCGAAAGTCCCTGCTCTCTAGCAGGGACTTTCGTGGGGGTAAAAAGGTTCTCATGAACTAATTTTAGTACCGGCTCTTTTTGGTGTGAACGCGATAAAAGAGGCTAACGTCCACGCTAGCTTCCACGCTATTGATTGATTGATTGAAAAGTTTATTAACAGCTTGTATATTGGGTACAGTACAACTCAAAACATACAATTGTTAAGGGGATGCAGACCAGAGAAAGACTTTCGTCTTGTTTACATCAAGCTAGCTGCTATATGTTTTGCATTGAGGTGATACTTGAGGCTTGATGTGCTGCGGTGATATGCAAATTCCTTTTTGCATAATTTGCACACAACCGTGCTCTTATCGACGCTTCCATCCGTCCGTTTTTTAAAACAACATATCCCACTGTTGTTCACTGTGGTTTGTTGTTGTCTGAAGTCATGAGCGTTAGTTGGTGCTCCAGTATAATTGGTACGCCTGAAACTCATCCAGTGAGAAACGTTCCGCGGTGCAAAAATAAGTGCTCACAGGCTGATATTGTATTCATTCAATTCATTCTATATTTTATTCTGTAGATTGTGTACATTACTTTTCACTTCACTGTTTCTTGTACCTGGTTACAAGCTAAACTGCATTTTGTTGTCTCAGTACACCTGTAATATGGGCAATAACAATAAAGTTGAATCTATTCTTGAGCAGGAACAAATGTATTTCCTTAGTACATATCTGACATTAACGATTAAACACATGTGTGTATTCTTTATAAATGCAAACCGAGTCAAGCCGACTCCGGAGGTGGCGGTATGCACCTTTAAGTTGTTGCAATCCGCCAAATAACAGAGAGAAGAAGAAGAATAAGGCGAACAAGAAGAAGCCGACTCCGAGCTGTCCGACTTCAGGCGATCTTTTTGAGACCTCCCCCGGCTGCGATCGGCTACTCTCGTCTACTTTCGAGGCGAGCCGCAACGCGTCTCAAACAAGCCTAGTTTTTCTCCCAGCAGTTCCATTTCCGGTGCTGCGACAGTATGTGGTGTGCATTAATGTGGTGTGGTGCGCGCGGCGGTACATTTGAATTACACCGGGCAATGTCAACTGTCAGGAAGACTCGGGTCTAACTCATGATCTAACTAACCTTATTTAACAGAAAATAAAATGGCAACAACAGGGCTTGGGAGCAGAGGTCGCATTCCCGTTAACCAAATATCCCCCGGTCAGCGCGAGTGAGTGGTAAATGGTGCACTCTACGGGTAATAATGGATTATGACGGAAATGTTACAATCCTGTCCGTGAAAATGACTGACAACGACAAAGTCTAAAGCCACCACTGCTTGGAATAAAGAAATAAAGCCCATTTTCGCTACAATGAGGCGGAGAAAAAAAGCGAATGCATTGTTTTATCATAACGGCCCGTCCACACAGCAGCTTTGAACAAATCTTGAAAATCTAGGAGCTGGGCGTGTCTGACAGCTTGGGGATTTTTTGCGAGCAACACGACCAACAACCAATCACATGAATCTCCCGCCCCCGACATACAAAGCAAAAAAAAACGGGGATTTTATGCGAGCAATATATATATATATATATATAAACTCCCCAAACAGGCGAAAACCTACCAGTTTCACCCACTGTCTCTGCCACGTTCCTCCATGCCTGGTTCCTCCGGTTTGTATCCCGGTAAATAGTCTGGTCGTAAAGAACCGGGTGATTTGCTACCGTAATTTCTCGTTTGGAATATGAGGAAATGAACTGCGGGTCTGGTTCTCCCAGCTTGCACGCGGTTTGATTGGCTAGCGCTTGAAATGTCAGATTTGCATAAACGGATCTGATTGGCTGTCACTTCCAGCTCAGCCTCAAAAGTTGAACATTGTTCAACTTTGGAATCCTGAACATCCTGGAAATCTTCGCCTCGCCCCCCCACAATGCAGTTTGGCGACAAGCGAGGGAAAGTGACGTCATCCCCATTCAAAGTCAAAGGACGGAGACGCGCTGGAAGCGGCGCCAAAAGCTGCTGTGTGGACGGGCCGTAAGGGAAGCAATCTGGCCATAACAGCTGATAAAAACACCACAAACCTGACCAGATACTCTCTGCAAAGCTGCATTCTTAATCATTCAACCTGTGTTTTTAATCAAATAAGGACAAGATATAATCTTATTTATTTATATATAGCCTACTAAAATGACAAATTATTGGTTTTGGCTAGACTCGTTTCACTGAAATGTTCTATCTAATCTGCTGACTAAAAAACACTCAACAGTTTTCATTGACAAAAATGCTCAGACTTTTAGTCGACTAATATCAATTGTGCTACTTTTAAAACCAAGCAACGATGTTTTCAAATCTGTAATCCAAAGTCTATCCCTGCTCGAGGAGCCGTTAGTGAAAAAAAATCGCCTACAACAACGAACTATTTTCTTTGCGGATCTTCTTTTAAATCAATAAAAACATTTTCTACATCCATAACAGCATTTAAATTAATATTGGAAGTCATATCGTTACTTTGTTGAGAATGTGGCCATTATAATAAGCAGGATAATGTAGGCCTACTTGCACGACGCGTTGTCATTTAAATGTTTTACTTGCAATGAACAGTTGTCCCTCTCCTCTAAGGGTCTCCGCCTCGGTGTCCTGGATCTGGGGTATCTTTGATCTCAGTCTAAAAAAACAACACATTAAAAAATAAATAAACACGTTAACTTTCTTCCCGTTAAGTGGATATGACACATTAATAACAGCTTAAACATGACAATAGCGCCTACATCAACTCTACACATTATGTAATTCATACTAATTATTCATAACTAAAGGCTGCAACGCTAAAGTGAAGAAGAGAACCTTACCCTTGTATATTCAAGACAGAAATTATTGACAACCACAGACACAGTGAAATGATGATGCGTTCAAACGCCACTTGTGAAATACAATCTTTCGCCCAAAACTTCTAATAATTCCAGAAATAAATCTGCCTGCATATAAACTCGGAACTATTGTATTTTCATTCATAAATTGCTTTGAAAATAATAATTATTAACGTTAGTATTTATTTGTTATGCTCAGGGCCGTTACGGCCTATATATTTCAACAGGAGTTTCAAAACAAGACTAAAGTCTGATGCATGTTTTGCTGAGATTTAATAATTGGGGCTTTTTTTTTAAAGCCTTTACTCGCATGGTTCATCATACATTTCAGAGTGGCCTTTTATTGTGGCCAGCCTAAGGCACACCTGTGCAATTATCATGCCGTCTAATCAGCATCTTGATATGCCACACCTGTGAGGTGGGATGGATTATCTCGGCAAAGGAGAAGTGCTCACTATCACAGATTTTTTCAGATTTGTGAACAATAGTTGAGAGAAATGGTTATTTTGATCTTTGAGTTCATCTCATGAAAAATGGGAGCAAAAACAAAAGTGTTGCATTTATATTTTTGTTCAGTGTATATTGCTGTGATTTTGTCTATTTACGGAAATGTTATAATGTATAATATGGTAAAGAATATTTACACTTACTCTTCCTCCACACTTTGTGCGATGCTCCAGCAGCTTTGCAAAGGCCTGTCTGGAGAATCCCGGAGAGATGACCTTCAGCTCTTCAAAGGAGCTCAGGAGGTCCAAAGGTGTAAAGTGTGGAAATACTGACCGAAGCTGGCCAGTATCCACTCTTAAGGAGGACTTTCAAGTCGGGGGTCCACTGCTGCTGGCAAGTTTGACAGACATATAGTGGCAGATGCAAGTCATAACGCCCTTGGAACAAGTAAATAAACATAATTAAGACACATTTTACAACAGTTCCATCTACAAATAGTCAAAGATTAACAGATATTACATGAAGGTTTTACTCCAATTGGAAGCACAATGCCTCAGCCCACAACAGTAAACATATAACAACAATTCAATAGAAATCCAAATATATATATATATTTGTTTACCATTGCTGGTAATTAAAATCACTGGTTTGCCTGGTACCACAGTGAAGTGTTTGCCTTTACAGGAGCAGTTGGGTGCCTTCACAGTTGGCAATATGCAAGCTGTCAAAAAAAGAAAAGAAGCACTCATTACCATTATATGCTGGCTGAAGAGACATGTGAACATCAAAATGCAAGTTTGAGAGAGCATACCTTGGTCATTGGTGTCATATCCACCTTCCACTCTAACAACACACGTTGTTGGACTAATTGGTTTAAAACACCCATTCATTAAACTGTCCCTGTTGTGGAGTGGCTGTTTCTTGTGATGAAGTACATCACAGTCTCCACAGAACCACTCCTCGGGAGACACTCTCTACACCTTGGAAGGAAATACAAAATTATTCTAATATCCTAGAATTACTTTCATTTTCATGTGGGTTTTCTCTAGGTATCCAGTTTTCTAATGTCCCAAAAGTCATGCATGTTAGCTGAAATAGCAGGGCACTGAGCATTAATACTGAAAAATTACAATTAGGTAAAGTAATTTAAAAAAAGGTAAATGTTATCTCACCTAGTGGCAGAGGCCACACGGGATGACCAACAGCCTCTTTTTCTAGAAGGCATTGTAGGTGGTGTGGTCTCGCTTCTTTCCAGCGCTCTGAGGCTTTCTGCTGCCGAAAAGGCCAGGATGAGGCAGAGCTTTTTTGAGGCTCAGGAGGAGGACACGAGGAAAGAATGTCAGAGAGTCTCTCCATATTCTTTTCTGTGAACAGAATGGGAAACTTTAACTGTAAATGACTATATTTAAGATGAACACTAAAAATCAAGGATAATTTCTTTGCTCAGTATGGAACTGGCCAATATCTTTATGAATTACATTCCTCGTTCGAGTCCTGAACTGTCAGTTGTGTGTATAAGGTTATTTTCTCTCACTAACACAATTTATTTAAAAATTGATTTTAGTTTTAAACTTAAAGCCATTTTTGTGATTTACCAAATTCGTGTTGAAGGTTCAGTACGCAGAACCTCCTCACTGGAAGACTGGAAGCCCTCAGTTGGGGGGGATGTGACTGTAAAACATCACACAGAGGGTTAACAGTTAACAACAGATAACTGATGACTTGTGAAATTAAATAAAGCATAGTTCTTATGACACCACAGTGGGAATGTCTCCGACTGTAGTGTCACTATGCGTTTATACTATTATTTTAGACCCTCAACAAGCAATTACTGTGTTTTAATTCGATTTTCCAACCATTTACTTAGTAAATTCATAAAAATAATTGGGATTTCAACCTGTAACTGAGCCTTGGCGCCTCCCTCTCGGCTTGCCACGTCCTACACAGCCCCTTTTAGGGGACTGTAAAGTGTTTCCTACAGAGCGTGCCCGTTTCCTCTCCTCAGCTGCTTTCTGTGACCAAGTAACAACTCATGTAAGGTTGATGTTGCTGATAAACTGATACCATATGACAGTGGACAAATAAAAGGAAATTCATTCACTTGAAGAACATTTTCGCTTCAAGTTTTTCCAACCATATCCAACTAATGAAGTAAAACAAGTTGAACAAGCTTTATTTAGTAAGCCTCTGCCCCCCATGTTGTAATGATGAACCGTTTTGCATTATATACATTGATCCAAAATCCAGTTACTCTTGGCCTGTTCAGCATTTTTCGGATAACAGATAGTGCCAAATTCAAGTAGGAAATGAATGAGGTCATATGGGTTAAAACGCCAACCTTAGCTTCAGCTAGCATGTGTTCATGCGTTTCCCTTCTTTGGATGTGGGATTATTGGGGTCTGGGTTGTGTTTTGTTGCCATTGCAACACAGCCAGCCAGACACAACAGATATGCAAACAAACAGCTGCTGTATGAGATGGACAGAGATAGTGAGACAGATTGTAAGATTGAGATGGATAGATGAAGAAATAGATAATGAATGAGAGAAAAAGATAGAGACAATAACTATAAGAAAGCTAGGTAGATAGGTTGAGTTTGGCTCTTAAAAGTGCTGTTGGTTTTATGATGGTGTAGATCAGTGTATGGGTTTGTGGTGTGGGTACAGGAGCTGCAGGAGAGAACAGAAAAAGTGAATTATGTAGACTGGGTTGAAACATACTACCAATAGAAATACATTGCATTTAAAATCGTGCTGTGCAACACGAAAAAAAGGGGAAAATCGTGTTGGTGAACACGAAATGCCGTGAGACTGGGTTGGCAGGACAGATTCAGTTTACGTTAGTGACATGCCATGTGCAAGTATCAAGCCTGGGCCAGCGGCGCCGGATTAATTTCAGAAGTGAGAGGGCCAAAAAGTGCGTGTGTATGTGACATACTTGCCAACCCTCCCGTTTTCCTCCCGGGGTCATATCTCTCCCGCATTTCTCCCGATTTCTGACTTAATCTGATTTGTGAGTCACGACCTGTTTCATTCTAACATAACGCTCCAGATGTTACTGTTTCTACTCGGATGTCAATACAGCTGTTTGGTTTCCATGGTAACGCTTCTCTTTAGTAGCATGCAACTGAAAGTCTGAGAGGGTGTTCAGGAGGAAGATAGTCACAGAAAACAGAACAAGAATGGACAACTCGACCCTCAGCTCACTCCTTTCCTGTAAATTAAACTATACAGGTCCAGCCCACACATCATTCCATCTCTCCTTGTTTCCTGCTCAATACGCTCTTGTTTGACAAGTTGAATGTTGACTGGTGTTTGACTGAAGTCAGCTCTGTGAAAAGCTCCAGTTATTAACTCGGTATTTACAAAGCTGTCATCTCCACATTTGGAGAATGTTACGAGCAGTTTGACAGCAGCACATCTGCATATTTCACAGAAGGCTCGTTTAGTGGTTTTGCAAAGAATTAACCACTCTCTGTTTTTGTACCATTCTGCGTTGAAGTACCTTCTCTTTGCCCAAATAAGCTTTTATTGGCCAGTCTCAATGTCCCGACAACAAACCTCCATGCAGTCGGAACCAGCCTGTTTCGGTTCAACGATGCCGGCTGCTTTTGGGTTCATCTGGCTGCGCTGGTTCTATGGTTGAAGGACCAGGCTCCGGAGTTGCGGATGTCAGGGATGTGACATTCAAGTTGTTGAATTTCAGTTTGACTGTATTTTGTTTTCTTATAAGCCAGTTCTTCTGACATGTTTGCAAGTTTATTTTTCTAGGTTAACGGCTGACACACAGAACAACGTAACGTAACAAATAACGTAAACAACGTCAAATAAACACATCTAAGCTTTGTTATTGGTTGTAATGAACATGGATACATTTGAATGGTGTGACAATGTCCTATTTGATTGGATTAAAATGTACATATTCTTCCTGTTATGTCTGCCTGCTGTATTCTACCTAATGCAAAGTTACCTGCTCCATCGAAGTCAGTCGCATTCACCCGAAGACACATTTTGAGTTATATACAATGTTGGAAAGAGGAGATTCCTAGCTTTCTAATGATATCAGGATTGTTGTTGTACTCCAAATATTAAGCAAAATATGTCACATTATATAATGACTATCACCGAGTCATCATTTTGAGAAAAAGGCCTTTAAAGTTTCCTCTTCTCTGGATCGATCTGATTGATTATTAGCGGCAAATAAATGAGCAAAATACTACGGAGGGAACATATTTTCGTTTGGATTGCTGGTCTGGGGGAAGCTCGCGAGTGTGTGTGTGAGAAAAAACCTATGGATACTCACCGGCTCACTGTGACATACGGAGGTTTCACGGGAAATAAGCCCCTCCTACATCGCTATATAAACAGCGTGTGGAAGCTCTTTCCGGCTCACTTGGTCCTGAGGCAGCGCAGCGCAGCGCAGCGCAGCGAATGCATCTCTCGTGCTCACGCGTATAGCTGCATATCCTCCTGAATGCTGAAAACTCACACGCACAGCTACGTGTTCCTATAATACACACTGCTTGGATTTGACCACCTTGCAGGGCTATTGTTTAATTATAAGCCGAAACATTCAATGACTCCTGGGTTTACTACTGAAGATGTGTATTAGAATTGTTATATGTGAGTGATAGTGAAAACACTACTATGATAGCTATCACCTGATCCCCGACTTGGAAGTTGTCCTCCTGGCCCCTTTCTATTTTTCTTTTGCGGACCTTGTCCTGACTTGTTTTCATATTGTTTTGTTTTTGCTAGCCAATCAAACCGCGTGCAAGCTGGGAGAGCCAGACCGCAGTTCATTTCCTCATATTCCAAACGAGAAATTACGGTAGCAAATCACCCAGTTCTTTACGACCAGAACTATTTACCGGGATACAAACCGGAGGAACCAGGCATGGAGTGAGGTGGCAGAGACAGGTAGGTTTTCGCCTGTTTGGGGAGTTTATATATATATATATTGCTCGCATAAAATCCCCGGGTTTTTTTGCTTTGTATGTCGGGGGGCGGGAGATTCATGTGATTGGTTGTTGGTCGCGTTGTTCGCAAAAAAACCCCAAGCTTTCAGACACGCCCAGCTCCAAGATTTTCAAAAAGCTGCTGTGTGGACGTACCGTAAGCTATTGGCTGTCCGAAAAGTCGCCAGAAGTCGCTAAATGACGTCATCGCCTAATTTGCATATCATGTAATGGCGGCTGTAGGAGAGAGCATGGTAGAGGGGAATACAAAAAAACGTTCCCAACTCTTCAGGGATCAAAACTTGAAACCACCCGAGTTAAATCCAGACGACAGTAGATCAGAAATGTCTCTATTCTGCAAGTTAAAATTACTTTTTTGCTTCCCCGTCTTAAGCAGAACATAACTCAGAATTCTTTCTAGTACTCTTTTCTTTTTTTAAACATGTTTAGGACTACAAATTACCTTTCTTCTGTTGATTCTTTTTATATCTTTATTTTGTTTTTGCCATTGAAATACGCCTAATCTCAACAATTACTTTAATGGTTTGTCTTGACCCGCATTACATAAATCACATTTGTTCCAATGTTAGAATATTCAATGGTGGAATTGCTAGCTATACATCCAACCCTCTTCTTTTATCCGGGCTTGGGACCGGCAAAGTGACCCAAAAGAGACACTCTGGCAGAGTTACTTAAGTTTTTTTCATTTTTTTATAGTTTTTTTTGTGTGGGTTTTCTTAAGTTTGGTTTACTTTCTAACCATGCTCCACTTAAGAGCATAACACAAGTCAGAGAAAGACATGAACACTTTTGCCATTACATTTTTTACATTTTTTTTTTTACTTACGTTTTTTTAAAGTTTTATTTGGGGTTTACAAACCATGTGCCTACAACAAGTCAGAGAAAAACATGAACATTTTTGCCATTACTATGACGTTTTTAAAAACATTTTTTAAAGAGTTTTCTTTGGGGTTTACTAACCATATGCTCCACTTGAGCCTACAATACACTAAAACTTGAACATTTGTTGTTGTTTTTTTTCAGACCCCCCTCCACTCACACTGTGCTGGCTCACAGAAAGAGCATGTCATCATTTTGGTCAAGGCGTTCTATGGCAGGTTCAGCAACTGAGGGAGCTGACTTAAATGAGTAAGCAGATGATGTGCCAAAAAGCTGCAAAACGTCATCAGGCAGCTTGTGCTCATAGCAAGCATCACCAGACAGCTTCAGACCATATCGGACATAAAGGATGGAGTTCAGGGTCTGCAAGGACATTCGGTTTCTGAGTTTGCTTTTTACCACACTCATCTGGCTGAATAGTCTCTCGACTTCAGCATTCGAGTGTGGCAAGGACAGCACAGACACAGCAGCCAGGGTAAGTTCATGAAATGGATTGTTATCAGCTGCATCCCTGAACTTCCAAACCTCAACCCAGAAGCCCAATGTGTTCTTTGTTTCATTCCACTTTCTCAGATGGATGGAACGCCACTGCTGGACAATCTTGTCTATATCTGCAGGAGAGTAGCCAAGGAGCTTGGCTATTTTTTCGATTTCTCCCAGGCTCTTACTGTGGTTTAGAGTTTTCTCTACATTGAAAACGGACATGTACTGCAATACCTCAATATTGTCTGGCAGTCTCAACCTCAACTCGTGAGGGAGGGAGATGGTGAAGGCTACACACCGCTTTCGGACCTGGTTCTTCTCCTCAGGCGCAAGAAGGAGCTCAGCTGCCTTGGACTTGGTGAGGGACTGATGTATCCATCAATTGGCTCTTTGAGAACATCAATATTGGCAAGTGGATTCAGCACCCTGCTACTCACAGACTTGATCAGGCTAACCAAGCTGTCAAGTAGCTTCAAAGGATCCACCTGCTCTCCCTCAAAAGCCTTGATCGCCAACTGCACCTCACCCAGCACCGACTTCAAAAAAGTGAGGTACAAAATGTTCTGAGGATCACTGTACATGGAGTGTAAAACCTCAGCCATGTAACAGTGTTCACTGGACTTGGTGGGTCCAAAATGCGTGTAACCGCTGGTTCAATGGAGAGCCAACGTGTCGCACACACCTTGGTTATTTGTAAGGGCTGCTCCCCACAGTTGATGGTCTCATATATGGTCTTATAGGTGTCCCTGCGCTTTGGAGACACCGAAAACCAGTTATAGGTCTCCCGTACCAAGTACTCCACACTACGGGGGAGGGTGTCAAGTTGCAGAGAATGACACACACAGCGAATAAGAACCAGATCTTTGATGCCATACTCCTCCTTCAGCACTTTATGGACCCCATTCTTATTCCCCGTCATAACTGAGGCATTGTCAGTCCCTATCCCCAGGAGTTTCTCTTTTTTGAGACAACACTTCTCTAGGAAAGCCACAAGAGCTTGGGCTATAGATCTGGCATCTCCTCCCTCCAACTGAACAAGCCCCAGAAATGTTGAGACAATTGTTTGTTTTGTGTTACTAAAGTACCTTATCACAACCCCCAGGTACTTAGAAACACTGACATCAGTGGACTCATCAAGGAGGAGGCTGAAACGCTGGTCACCCACATCTGCGACCAACTTTTTCAGGAAGTATGGTGCTAGAACACCATTTATCATCTCGGTGCACTTTGTCCGATGCATTTTGAAGTGCTTAGCAGCAGTGGAGTCCGAGAAAGCAGCTTTACATGCCTCCCCAATGTGATCACATGCCAGCATTGAACAGTGTTCAGCCATAGCTAAAGCCATGATGGCTTCAGCCTTTTTTGCAGGGTCAATTGTTTTAGTGTTAAATAATGGCAGCTTGCTTTGAGTGGCACTGTGATAAGGCTTTGCCTTTTGAGTATGTTTTTGGGTTTTAACATGCTTCTTGATGTCACACATAGAAATCCCCCTTACAATAAAGGCAGTATGCTCGTGTGTCATCTCCAATAAATGGCTTCAACCATCCTTTATACTCAGGGTTTGATTCCCACTCCTTTCTGTATTTTTGAGAATACAATTTAGACTGTGCCATGATGTTTAGCTTGTCACAGAGAGGCACACACACAGTGGACGAGGTGATTGAGTGACTGAGGCTGTGTGAGGCAAAGCAAAGGCAGTTATTTATTATAGTGTGAAAGTGAGTGAAGAAACATTTACATTCAACATTTAAATCCCGCTCAAAACCAGGACGGCTTGGCAGTTGGCGCATGCGCAATTCAGTCTCGACGCGGGGAGTGTGGTTGTCTCCTCTCTGCTCTGACTGCAGCAGCAGCTCTGCTGCGGCCAGGCAACTGTCAGTCTGAGCGCCTGTGAGTACTATGGGAGGGAGGCGGGGCTCACGGCAGCACCCGCGGCTCGTTAACTGCAGAACAATACGTGAGTCTCCAAACACCAGAAAAGTCGCTAATAACACCATTATAAATCGCTAGATTAGTCGTTAGTCGCTTTTGACACAAATAAGTCGCCGGAGGGTTTGGAAATCCGCCAAATTTAACGAGAAAATCGCCAAGTTGGCAACACTGACCGTAAGGTCAAACTTACCTCAATGATTTCTCCCTGCACAGACATGTAGACTTGCACATCTGTGCAGTCCTTGACCGATGTAATTGGCGAGGCAGGGTGGAGGAGGGCCTCCGCCTCTTCCAGCAGGTTTTGCGGCACTTGAAGGGTAGTGCCTCGAAAAAACATTGTGGTTTTTGTAATGTTGAGAAAATAAGGGGGAGACTGCCCGCGCAGTGTGTAGCCCCTTAACACATAGGTACCCCCCTCTGCGATTTTTGAGGCATACTCCTCATAAATGGTCACCTTAGTGACACTGCTGCCATCAGACACAATGGCCACCTTGTTGTGTTGGACGGTGGCCGCCTTTATTGTGTCGCCAAAGTCCCAAGCCACCACTTTTGGCTGGTCCTCCAGTTTGATCACCTTTACAGTGATTGGTGGGGGTTAGAAGTATGGGCTGTCCATTGGTACGTTGAGCACAGTTTTCAGGTCCATGTTCTGAAACAACAAAATATACACTTATTAGTTTTTAATAATTGAAGCATATTCAAATGAATGATGAAATTGTGTGCTTGTTGATCAACCAATTGTCCCCGATACCAGGCCGTCAGAGATCTCAATATAGAGTATATAGAAGCGCAAAGGGACCATAACAAAATGGTTAACACATTCTTTATAAATCATTTTACATTCTCATCAGTGTAATGTACATTTAATTATCATTAGATTCTAGAAGTAAAATTCAGTCTGAAATTAAATGAAAAGAAAGTAGCCCAACTTTCACTTACTTCACAAAATAAAGTTCTTAACGGAGCGTCCACACAGCAGCTTGCGGATTTTTTGCGACCAACAACCAATCACATGAATCTCCCGCCCCCGACATTCAAAGCGAAGTAAACTGGATATAAAATCCCCAAACAGGCGAATACCTACCAGTTTCACCCACTGTCTCTGCCACCTCCCTCCATGCCTGGTTCCTCCGGTTTGTATCCCGGTAGATGAACAGAGACTGATCATACAGCACCGGGTGATTCACTACCGCTACAATGAATTTTCCCTCCATTTTTTGGAATATGAGGAAATGACCTGCGTAGTCTCTCCGAGCATACACGCGGTTTGATTGGCTAGCTCTTGTACTGGCAGATTTGCATAAACGGGATTTCATTGGCTGACGCTTCTGCCGAGGCTCCAAAAGTTGAACATTGCTCAACTTTTGAAGCGAGCAACGCTCCACGTCGCTTCCCAAAATGCAGTTCGGCTAAAAGTGACGTCACCCCATTCAAAGTGAATGGGCAGAAGCTTCAACGCACGCCGCTGTGTGGACGGGCCGTAATTGTAAATGTAATTTATAAATTCATTTATTGAGATACAATGTTTTAATATTTGTTTTAATAGACATTAGAAATTACTAGGGCTGTTTTTTTGCGTTAACGCAAAAAAAAAATAACGCCACTAACGCATGTGTATTGTTTTTCCTCGGCCGCCCCGTAGTTTCAGAGCGCATCGAGTTTAAAATACCATCTACAAGCTGATGCTGACAGCCCCGCTCCTGCTGCCCGCTTGTGGCAGACCACACTTCCACGCTCACTGGCAGGCACCGACTGGCTGTTGGGAGGGTGTGTGTATGTGTACATGGCGCAAATTGCTCCAAACTGCTCGCATATAGTTATTCCGATATTCACGAAACGCTGTATACAAATGTCTCTTATGATTGCGGACATATTTCAAATTTGCTTTTATTAGCCCCGCCCCCCAGGAAGTTGGCCATATTCAACAATGTGCGTTTCTCATGCATTTTAAGCACATTTTTGCAAACTCCTCCTAGGGAAATGTTCCAAAAAACTCAAATCCAGCACACATTTTGCCCATATCCAATGTGATGCTAAATTGTGAAGCAAATAGCTGCTACCTGAAACGAGGACCTCGTAAGCTAACGGAGAATATACCTTTTTGGACCATTTATATGTCAGATAAGCTACTGAATCCTGCCTGTCTGCCTGCCACATCAACGCTCACACACACACAAACACACACACACACACGTTGTACAACAAACAGCTCCTAAAGCATATAATAAATATTAGGCTACAGCCCTTGTATTTATTATGTGAAGCACCATATGGTTTCATGAAAAATATCTACTGTTTATTTCTACATATCTCCTAAAGCAGGCATCCTCAAACTACGGACTCCGGTCCGGATCCGGACCGAACCACCACTGTCTCCGGACTCTGAGCAAATTATACTTTTCATATGTATGATCTCTCTGTATTATATGTGAGACATCGCCACAACGCATTCGCAACGAGTCAAAATTCTCCGCTATGTCCACTGCAAACAGCGCTCTGCATGTCTGACTGATCCACTGTGTTCCACCTGTGTGTGTCAACGCTTTGGTCCAATCACATTCAGCATCCAGTCAGCGTTTTTTCCCCCCAAACAATCTGCGAATCAGAGGCACAGTAGGGCGGGTCTTCGCGGAATGCGGGTGGGAAAAATGTGTGTGTCTCTTTCAACCTGTCTAAGTCAGAGCGAGAATTAAAACAAAAACAAAAAAAATTCAGAGCGAGAGTTAACAGCTCATCTAGTTCCATCTGTACTGTAGCTAGTAGCCTAGTTTCACCTACCGGGGTGGCAACTGACACCCTAAAAACAGGCCTTGCCACCCCAGCTGCCACCCCAGTTGGCAGCTTTGTTTTGAAAGAAAAGTTGTGGCTCATCGGACATTTATGAGAGAAAGTCTCTAATGTCCGAGTGCAAGTGAATGCAGCACAAGATGCACGTCATGTAACCCCTCCCCCGGTCCTGGCGCGAGCGTGGACATACGATTTGGTGGCGATTTCATTTTTAACTGGACGGCGCAAAACGAGAAGCATTCGGACCCAAGCACTGAAGGAATGAGGTATTTGCGGTCTACAATGACAGAGAAGAGACTGTCAGTTTGGCTGTACTCAGCATTGAATCAAAACGCACTAAAGCTGTTGATCTTAATACGTTTGTGAGGCGTTTTGCTGAACAACATGGTAATCGCCGCATTCAGCTGTAATAGACATGTCAACTTGATGCTCTGCTCACGGATGAGCATACAAAACTATTAAGATGATGACCTTACGTGTGTAAATATATTGTTTTCTTTGAGGCGGTCTGCCCCCAAAAAACTGTTTTAAGTCCTGAGAAAGTCAAATAAGACGGTGTTTAAAACTACACTGCCCAGCCAAAAAAAGTAACCACTTTGATTGAACTAGGCCAGCAGGTAAGGACTTTCCACTGGATAATAACTGCAGTATAAAAGAATGCATGACTGAAGTGATGGAGACCATGTTGAAGGCAAACAAAAAGAGGAAATAACAGGTCAAATCAAGCAAATCCCCTCTCAGATTCCACAGCAACCAGAAGAACATAAATACTGGCTGGTGATTTGATTCATCAGCTTTGTGATGGAATAAAAAATGCACAGTGCCTTTCCTTAGCTGTGGGTGAGTCCACTGACACCACTGACAATGCTCAGTTGCTGGTGTTTGTGAGTTTTTATGATGAGGCAAAGGGGGAGTTTGTTGAAGATGTGTTGGGCCTGACGAACCTCAGTGGACACACAAGGGGGCAAGACATTTATAAAGCAATAATGGGAATGCTGAATGAAAGAGGGTGCAGCTGCCTTTATTCCTAACTGTGCAGCTCTGCGACTCTGAGGGGTCAAGCACAGACACAATAACAATGAAAACTGCTGCATACAGATTATTTTTGTTTTTGCAACCTCGTGTTAAGAATCTTGTTGCAATTGTTTAAAAGTTTGAATGACCGTAATAAACGGACCTTTGTCTTATTGAAACATTTATTTTGGACCTTTAAGATTTGTATTTGAGTACCCCTGTCCTAAAGCCTACAAATAAACACACACACCCCCCCCCCCCCCCCCCTCCCCTCCCACACACACACAAACACTTTATCTGTCTATAAGGCTTACAGTTACATTGTTCAATCATGCTTTAGCAACCATGTCTTTATTATGATCTCTTGTTTTCTCTGTGATTACCAGAATTCTGGAGAAATGGATCTGCTGGGGAACGACCCCTACTTTGAAAAGTGCACGGTAAATCAGGACAGAGCTGCCACCTGAGTTGCTGGATAGCGCTCAGTTGCAGCGTAGCGTCTTATTAGTAAGCCTAATTTATACTTTTGTAGCAACACTATTTTTATATAATGGCAAACAAAGGGTTCAGAGTCTTTTCTTTTTTTCCTGTGTCATATGTGGCAGCACTGTTCAATGCTTCTTGAAAACATTACCCACTGTAGTGTGACGTGTGAATAAACTCCAACTCTGTATCAACAACACTGTTGGGTAACTTCAGTTAAATACTTGTATGTGTGTAGATTAGAAAGAGGTAAGATAAAGGATCTGCAGTATTTTATGAAGTATTCATCGTACAAAGGTCAGTTTTATACAAGTAGAAGTGTGTATTTACCTGGTAGTAGGTTGTCAGTAATGGCTACGCCTCTCTATACTTTAAAAGTAGCTCTCGGTTCAAAAAAGGTTGGGCACCCCTGCTCTATGGTGTAGACGTGTATAGCTCATCAATGCTGTCACTTCATATAGTACTTGTCATTTTGCATATACTGTATATACTTATTACATTGTCTTTATTTGAAATACTGTACACTTAATCTACAACTTCTCTCATATTATTGAATCTACATTGTGGTTGTTATATATTTATCTGTTATCTTGCACTTCTTTGCGTCTTAGGTTTACATTTTAATTTGTGCTGTCCTTTCTTTTCAGAGATATTTAATTATTATTGCTTGCTTATGTCTGATTCCCCAACATTCTTATCACCAAACACCTGCTTGTCTATAGTTGCTGCACATAATCATCATTATTCTCATAATACAAGACATGAAGCTGCAGAGAGATGATGGACATATTCTTACCTCTTACCTTTGTGATTACATGAAAACACTCAATACAATTAAAATACTACTTTGTGTATTGCATTTAGTGAGGTCGTAACCATACTTGTCATGCTACTCAAAACTAAACTAATCCCTGATCATTACTGCCACCTGCTGACTAACAGTTGCATTGTATCATAAATAATGCTGTTCCTCATTATTACTAATACTATTGTGTTATTATTTACAACAACCCTCTTAACATTCTTAATTATAATTACAGACATACACTGTAAATCAACAACTACATGAAACCAATTAAATGAACACATTTATTTTCAAACACAACATTTATACAATAAAAAAAAATCCCTCCTTCTCCGTCTGGGTGCCTGTGTCACTCCGGTCTGCACACATGAAGACAAAAAAAACACATTAGTAGTCACAAATGACTATTCTGTCATTGTATGATGATGCACTCAGTCCAACCAAAATAAAAAAACAGTCAATGTAACACTACAGTAGTATAGCACAAATTCACAGTCATACATTTTAAAGTTTAAGGACCAACACTTACCATCCTCGGCAAACAAGGCGGTTGCCTGCAGCACCTCCAGGCGCTGCAGGGCCTCTCCTGCCTTCTGTTTCCAGTTTCCCACCTCCCCTTTTAAGGTGGCCACCTTCTGTTCCGCCGCATGGCGGAGCCTGAGCTGCCGCGCCAGCAGCTGAAAACAGCGCCAGAGGACCTGTAGCCCTCGGGCGTACAGAGCTGGGCGGGCCACAGCCACATCCAAGATTGAGTACTGCAAATAACAAAACACATTTACACATAAATCAGAAAACTATTAACAACCATTTAGACTAGGGGTGCAACAACTAATCGATTACCAAATTAGTTGCCAACTAATTCAGTCGTCCATTCGTTGCTGACGTCATCACATGTGTTTTACACGCCGTTAAGCTCTAAATAAAAACTAGGCCAAAATCTCTCTTTACTCAAAGATAACGTTACATTTCTGATAGTCAGTAGGCTTGTTTGAGACCTGCGCAGTTGCTAGTGCGTTGCATGATGGTTAGTCATTTTGTCCCACTTGCTCTGGAGGCCCGCCTACATGAGACGTTGAAATCTCGCGGCACAAAGACGCCCGCAGCCTTGAGAGCGAGGCGGCGCAGTTGTTCTCCACGGGCTGCGAAAGCGAAATGCTTGATGGGAAACGACTCGCTGGTATCTCCAGCTGAGCGCTCATTGGTGGTTTTTACCACGTGCTGCTGATGAAGCTCTCCAATTGGCTCGTCAAAAGTTTGTTGTTGTTTTGTGTCAGTTTTACGTCACCACATCCATTCCCATTTTTCATCATTGTTCCACAATGTTTATCATGACATTAATATCCATATATTTTATACTATACTTGTACTGCTTACCGTTTTCATACTTTATATTAGGGCTGTGCAATTAATCATATTTGAATCGCAATTACCATTTTGCCCTGCCACAATTACCAAAACAACATAATCGGAACAAAACTATTATTTTGCTTTGCTAGGTTGTGACAGTGCACTGCAACATATTTGATCTAATTAATTTTGGTCTAATTTATTTGTATTTATATATGTTTAGTAGCTTGTGGAAGTGCGCTCCAAAATATTTGTTGATCTTGTTTATTGGTATTTATTACTTGTATATTATTTAATTTATTTTTGTATTGGTTTTTCAGTTGAATTATACGTTCAGGGTAAACAGTTAAAAAGATACTGTTCCAATTATTATTTGTTTTAAAGGATTTTTTCTAAGTCAATGAATAATCGTATTTAATAATCGTGATATCAATTATTGACCCAAATAATCGTGATTATGATTTTTCCCATAATCGCACAGCCCTACTTTATATATCTAGTGTATTAATACTAGGGCTGGGACTCGATTAAAAAAATTAATCTAATTAATTAGAGGCTTTGTAATTAATTAATCGAAATTAATCGCATATAAATATTTGACCTGAGAACAGTGAGAAGCAATTTTTTTCACATGGATTTTAGTATACCATTAGGCGCATTCACACCGCAGTACTTTTCCCACAAAGGTTCATGAGAACTTAGTTCATGAGAACTCTTTGAACCTGGGAGTGTATTAGGCAAATGAAGCCGCTGACGTCACTTCTTCTTCTTCTGCATTGGGTTTACTGGCAGGCAGCAAACCACTTCACGTCGTATACTGCCGCCCAAAGTCCCCGGAGTTGGGGACTGGCTTCAGTAGAAGCTGCTGGGAGTCCCAGCAGCTTCTACTGAAGCCTTCCGAGTAAATCGCCAGAACGCCGACACCTCCTCATCTCTACCGTTCCCATGTTTTATTTTGTGTTGCCATAAGTTAGTCTCTCTGCGTTTCTGCGCTGGGCTAATGCTAATAATGCTAATGCGAGGATAATAAAATTCACAACACTTTTTGGGAGTTTTACGGGGCGTGGTTTGCAATCCGCCCAGCCAATCAGAAATATAGCTCTTTTCTCACAAGAGAGCCGTGCGAAAGTCCCTGCTCTCTAGCAGGGACTTTCGTGGGGGTAAAAAGGTTCTCATGAACTAATTTTAGTACCGGCTCTTTTTGGTGTGAACGCGATAAAAGAGGCTAACGTCCACGCTAGCTTCCACGCTATTGATTGATTGAAAAGTTTATTAACAGCTTGTATATTGGGTACAGTACAGTACAACTCAAAACATACAATTGTTAAGGGGATGCAGACCAGAGAAAGACTTTCGTCTTGTTTACATCAAGCTAGCTGCTATATGTTTTGCATTGAGGTGATACTTGAGGCTTGATGTGCTGCGGTGATATGCGAATTCCTTTTTGCATAATTTGCACACAACCGTGCTCTTATCGACGCTTCCATCCGTCCGTTTTTTAAAACAACATATCCCACTGTTGTTCACTGTGGTTTGTTGTTGTCTGAAGTCATGAACGTTAGTTGGTGCTCCAGTATAATTGGTACGCCTGAAACTCATCCAGTGAGAAACGTTCCGCGGTGCAAAAATAAGTGCTCACAGGCTGATATTGTATTCATTCACTGTTTATTCATCATTCAATTCATTCTATATTTTATTCTGTAGATTGTGTACATTACTTTTCACTTCACTGTTTCTTGTACCTGGTTACAAGCTAAACTGCATTTCGTTGTCTCAGTACACCTGTAATATGGGCAATAACAATAAAGTTGAATCTATTCTTGAGCAGGAACAAATGTATTTACTTAGTACATATCTGACATTAACGATTAAACACATGTGTGTATTCTTTATAAATGCAAACCGAGTCAAGCCGACTCCGGAGGTGGCGGTATGCACCTTTAAGTTGTTGCAATCCGCCAAATAACAGAGAGAAGAAGAAGAATAAGGCGAACAAGAAGAAGCCGACTCCGAGCTGTCCGACTTCAGGCGATCTTTTTGAGACCTCCCCCGGCTGCGATCGGCTACTCTCGTCTACTTTCGAGGCGAGCCGCAACGCGTCTCAAACAAGCCTAGTTTTTCTCCCAGCAGTTCCATTTCCGGTGCTGCGACAGTATGTGGTGTGCATTAATGTGGTGTGGTGCGCGCGGCGGTACATTTGAATTACACCGGGCAATGTCAACTGTCAGGAAGACTCGGGTCTAACTCATGATCTAACTAACCTTATTTAACAGAAAATAAAATGGCAACAACAGGGCTTGGGCGCAGAGGTCGCATTCCCGTTAACCAAATATCCCCCGGTCAGCGCGAGTGAGTGGTAAATGGTGCACTCTACGGGTAATAATGGATTATGACGGAAATGTTACAATCCTGTCCGTGAAAATGACTGACAAAGTCTAAAGCCACCACTGCTTGGAATAAAGAAATAAAGCCCATTTTCGCTACAATGAGGCGGAGAAAAAAAGCGAATGCATTGTTTTATCATAACGGCCCGTCCACACAGCAGCTTTGAACAAATCTTGAAAATCTTGGAGCTGGGCGTGTCTGACAGCTTGGGGATTTTTTGCGAGCAACACGACCAACAACCAATCACATGAATCTCCCGCCCCCGACATACAAAGCAAAAAAAAACGGGGATTTTATGCGAGCAATATATATATATATATATAAACTCCCCAAACAGGCGAAAACCTACCAGTTTCACCCACTGTCTCTGCCACGTTCCTCCATGCCTGGTTCCTCCGGTTTGTATCCCGGTAAATAGTCTGGTCGTAAAGAACCGGGTGATTTGCTACCGTAATTTCTCGTTTGGAATATGAGGAAATGAACTGCGGGTCTGGTTCTCCCAGCTTGCACGCGGTTTGATTGGCTAGCGCTTGAAATGTCAGATTTGCATAAACGGATCTGATTGGCTGTCGCTTCCAGCTCAGCCTCAAAAGTTGAACATTGTTCAACTTTGGAATCCTGAACATCCTGGAAATCTTCGCCTCGCCCCCCCACAATGCAGTTTGGCGACAAGCGAGGGAAAGTGACGTCATCCCCATTCAAAGTCAAAGGACGGAGACGCGCTGGAAGCGGCGCCAAAAGCTGCTGTGTGGACGGGCCGTAAGGGAAGCAATCTGGCCATAACAGCTGATAAAAACACCACTGACCAGATACTCTCTGCAAAGCTGCATTCTTAATCATTCAACCTGTGTTTTTAATCAAATAAGGACAAGATATAATCTTATTTATTTATATATAGCCTACTAAAATGACAAATTATTTGTTTTGGCTAGACTCGTTTCACTGAAATGTTCTATATAATCTGCTGACTAAAAAACACTCAACAGTTTTCATTGACAAAAAGTAGACTAAAATAATTTGTTTTCTTTGACTAAAATGCTCAGACTTTTAGTCGACTAATATCAATTGTGCTACTTTTAAAACCAAGCAACGATGTTTTCAAATCTGTAATCCAAAGTCTATCCCTGCTCGAGGAGCCGTTAGTGAAAAAAAATCGCCTACAACAACGAACTATTTTCTTTGCGGATCTTCTTTTAAATCAATAAAAACATTTTCTACATCCATAACAGCATTTAAATTAATATTGGAAGTCATATCGTTACTTTGTTGAGAATGTGGCCATTATAATAAGCAGGATAATGTAGGCCTACTTGCACGACGCGTTGTCATTTAAATGTTTTACTTGCAATGAACAGTTGTCCCTCTCCTCTAAGGGTCTCCGCCTCGGTGTCCTGGATCTGGGGTATCTTTGATCTCAGTCTAAAAAAACAACACATTAAAAAATAAATAAACACGTTAACTTTCTTCCCGTTAAGTGGATATGACACATTAATAACAGCTTAAACATGACAATAGCGCCTACATCAACTCTACACATTATGTAATTCATACTAATTATTCATAACTAAAGGCTGCAACGCTAAAGTGAAGAAGAGAACCTTACCCTTGTATATTCAAGACAGAAATTATTGACAAAATCGACGACCACAGACACAGTGAAATGATGATGCGTTCAAACGCCACTTGTGAAATACAATCTTTCGCCCAAAACTTCTAATAATTCCAGAAATAAATCTGCCTGCATATAAACTCGGAACTATTGTATTTTCATTCATAAATTGCTTTGAAAATAATAATTATTAACGTTAGTATTTATTTGTTATGCTCAGGGCCGTTACGGCCTATATATTTCAACAGGAGTTTCAAAACAAGACTAAAGTCTGATGCATGTTTTGCTGAGATTTTATAATTGGGGCTTTTTTTTTAAAGCCTTTACTCGCATGGTTCATCATACATTTCAGAGTGGCCTTTTATTGTGGCCAGCCTAAGGCACACCTGTGCAATTATCATGCCGTCTAATCAGCATCTTGATATGCCACACCTGTGAGGTGGGATGGATTATCTCGGCAAAGGAGAAGTGCTCACTATCACAGATTTTTTCAGATTTGTGAACAATAGTTGAGAGAAATGGTTATTTTGATCTTTGAGTTCATCTCATGAAAAATGGGAGCAAAAACAAAAGTGTTGCATTTATATTTTTGTTCAGTGTATATTGCTGTGATTTTGTCTATTTACGGAAATGTTATAATGTATAATATGGTAAAGAATATTTACACTTACTCTTCCTCCACACTTTGTGCGATGCTCCAGCAGCTTTGCAAAGGCCTGTCTGGAGAATCCCGGAGAGATGACCTTCAGCTCTTCAAAGGAGCTCAGGAGGTCCAAAGGTGTAAAGTGTGGAAATACTGACCGAAGCTGGCCAGTATCCACTCTTAAGGAGGACTTTCAAGTCGGGGGTCCACTGCTGCTGGCAAGTTTGACAGACATATAGTGGCAGATGCAAGTCATAACGCCCTTGGAACAAGTAAATAAACATAATTAAGACACATTTTACAACAGTTCCATCTACAAATAGTCAAAGATTAACAGATATTACATGAAGGTTTTACTCCAATTGGAAGCACAATGCCTCAGCCCACAACAGTAAACATATAACAACAATTCAATAGAAATCCAAATATATATATATATATTTGTTTACCATTGCTGGTAATTAAAATCACTGGTTTGCCTGGTACCACAGTTAAGTGTTTGCCTTTACAGGAGCAGTTGGGTGCCTTCACAGTTGGCAATATGCAAGCTGTCAAAAAAAGAAAAGAAGCACTAATTACCATTATATGCTGGCTGAAGAGACATGTGAACATCAAAATGCAAGTTTGAGAGAGCATACCTTGGTCATTGGTGTCATATCCACCTTCCACTCTAACAACACACGTTGTTGGACTAATTGGTTTAAAACACCCATTCATTAAACTGTCCCTGTTGTGGAGTGGCTGTTTCTTGTGATGAAGTACATCACAGTCTCCACAGAACCACTCCTCGGGAGACACTCTCTACACCTTGGAAGGAAATACAAAATTATTCTAATATCCTAGAATTACTTTCATTTTCATGTGGGTTTTCTCTAGGTATCCAGTTTTCTAACGTCCCAAAAGTCATGCATGTTAGCTGAAATAGCAGGGCACTGAGCATTAATACTGAAAAATTACAATTAGGTAAAGTAATTTAAAAAAAGGTAAATGTTATCTCACCTAGTGGCAGAGGCCACACAGGGGATGACCAACAGCCTCTTTTTCTAGAAGGCATTGTAGGTGGTGTGGTCTCGCTTCTTTCCAGCGCTCTGAGGCTTTCTGCTGCCGAAAAGGCCAGGATGAGGCAGAGCTTTTTTGAGGCTCAGGAGGAGGACACGAGGAAAGAATGTCAGAGAGTCTCTCCATATTCTTTTCTGTGAACAGAATGGGAAACTTTAACTGTAAATGACTATATTTAAGATGAACACTAAAAATCAAGGATAATTTCTTTGCTCAGTATGGAACTGGCCAATATCTTTATGAATTACATTCCTCGTTCGAGTCCTGAACTGTCAGTTGTGTGTATAAGGTTATTTTCTCTCACTAACACAATTTATTTAAAAATTGATTTTAGTTTTAAACTTAAAGCCATTTTTGTGATTTACCAAATTCGTGTTGAAGGTTCAGTACGCAGAACCTCCTCACTGGAAGACTGGAAGCCCTCAGTTGGGGGGGATGTGACTGTAAAACATCACACAGAGGGTTAACAGTTAACAACAGATAACTGATGACTTGTGAAATTAAATAAAGCATAGTTCTTATGACACCACAGTGGGAATGTCTCCGACTGTAGTGTCACTATGCGTTTATACTATTATTTTAGACCCTCAACAAGCAATTACTGTGTTTTAATTCGATTTTCCAACCATTTACTTAGTAAATTCATAAAAATAATTGGGATTTCAACCTGTAACTGAGCCTTGGCGCCTCCCTCTCGGCTTGCCACGTCCTACACAGCCCCTTTTAGGGGACTGTAAAGTGTTTCCTACAGAGCGTGCCCGTTTCCTCTCCTCAGCTGCTTTCTGTGACCAAGTAACAACTCATGTAAGGTTGATGTTGCTGATAAACTGATACCATATGACAGTGGACAAATAAAAGGAAATTCATTCACTTGAAGAACATTTTCGCTTCAAGTTTTTCCAACCATATCCAACTAATGAAGTAAAACAAGTTGAACAAGCTTTATTTAGTAAGCCTCTGCCCCCCATGTTGTAATGATGAACCGTTTTGCATTATATACTGTTAACTGTGATGGTTATTCTTATTGTTATAAATTTGGTTGTTTTAACATTAAATACACAGCTATTTTCAGGATCCGCTGGCCTCCGTCCAACACAAACCTATTTTGTACTGCATAAACTATGAAGAATTTGATTTAACAGGTTTCCTCTTACCAAGTATTCGAGCTCGTTGTGTCGAACGGAAGCCGCGTCTCCGGAAAACAGCTGGTTGTGTACTCTCCCGTCCAACGAGAATCACGTCGCGGAGCACCAATTGTTAACTGTGATGGTTATTCTCGCGTCCAGGAAAGAGAAGCTTAAAAAGGAGACTAAATGGAGTCTCTGAGATGTTTTCAAATTGGTACTTTAATTAATAAAAGGCGCGGTACAGTCACAAACAGGATATTGTCCGACAGAAAAGCAGCTGTCTCTGGCCCTCGCTAGCAGAGAAAAGAGGCCGAACCGCTCAGGTGCTGCTCTTATATAGCTTCTGTAGGCTCCTCCCTGCGGGCCGGCCCTCCACATCTTAATGTCCGTTGTTACGTTTAAACAGAGGATTCAGGCATTGTACATTCAATACATACTTAAACACGACTCTTCTCCTCATATTGTCTTTCATCACTTTTCCTTTAACACATTCTAAACGTTGTAGTTAATATTCTAAAAAATACAGAAAATACTTCACGGCTGGTTTGGTTTCTGGTCATTCCGGAAGTTGTCACATCTTACCCACGTCTGTAAACAATAACTTTATTCAAATAAACTATACCTTCATTTAATATTCAGCAATAATAATACGTCTATAGTTGCAGTGTTAAAATCAGTAGGTTTCGGTGTGCATCACTCCATGTCATTTCGCTACTAAATTAACCTCTATAAGAAATGGTAAACTAGCCACATGCTAACCGGAGATGAAGGATTTTCAGAATAAAAGCTTAACTGGTTGAGCACAATAATTTTCTGGTTTTTCAGTATAAAACAGCATTTAAACTGAAGGTACATTTAAGGTACATTATGCCATCAAAACATTGATTTTAATTTCTAACAATACATTGATCCAAAATCCAGTTACTCTTGGCCTGTTCAGCATTTTTCGGATAACAGATAGTGCCAAATTCAAGTAGGAAATGAATGAGGTCATATGGGTTAAAACGCCAACCTTAGCTTCAGCTAGCATGTGTTCATGCGTTTCCCTTCTTTGGATGTGGGATTATTGGGGTCTGGGTTGTGTTTTGTTGCCATTGCAACACAGCCAGCCAGACACAACAGATATGCAAACAAACAGCTGCTGTATGAGATGGACAGAGATAGTGAGACAGATTGTAAGATTGAGATGGATAGATGAAGAAATAGATAATGAATGAGAGAAAAAGATAGAGACAATAACTATAAGAAAGCTAGGTAGATAGGTTGAGTTTGGCTCTTAAAAGTGCTGTTGGTTTTATGATGGTGTAGATCAGTGTATGGGTTTGTGGTGTGGGTACAGGAGCTGCAGGAGAGAACAGAAAAAGTGAATTATGTAGACTGGGTTGAAACATACTACCAATAGAAATACATTGCATTTAAAATCGTGCTGTGCAACACGAAAAAAAGGGGAAAATCGTGTTGGTGAACACGAAATGCCGTGAGACTGGGTTGGCAGGACAGATTCAGTTTACGTTAGTGACATGCCATGTGCAAGTATCAAGCCTGGGCCAGCGGCGCCGGATTAATTTCAGAAGTGAGAGGGCCAAAAAGTGCGTGTGTATGTGACATACTTGCCAACCCTCCCGTTTTCCTCCCGGGGTCATATCTCTCCCGCATTTCTCCCGATTTCTGACTTAATCTGATTTGTGAGTCACGACCTGTTTCATTCTAACATAACGCTCCAAATGTTACTGTTTCCACTCGGACTTCAATACAGCTGTTTGGTTTCCATGGTAACGCTTCTCTTTAGTAGCATGCAACTGAAAGTCTGAGAGGGTGTTCAGGAGGAAGATAGTCACAGAAAACAGAACAAGAATGGACAACTCGACCCTCAGCTCACTCCTTTCCTGTAAATTAAACTATACAGGTCCAGCCCACACATCATTCCATCTCTCCTTGTTTCCTGCTCAATACGCTCTTGTTTGACAAGTTGAATGTTGACTGGTGTTTGACTGAAGTCAGCTCTGTGAAAAGCTCCAGTTATTAACTCGGTATTTACAAAGCTGTCATCTCCACATTTGGAGAATGTTACGAGCAGTTTGACAGCAGCACATCTGCATATTTCACAGAAGGCTCGTTTAGTGGTTTTGCAAAGAATTAACCACTCTCTGTTTTTGTACCATTCTGCGTTGAAGTACCTTCTCTTTGCCCAAATAAGCTTTTATTGGCCAGTCTCAATGTCCCGACAACAAACCTCCATGCAGTCGGAACCAGCCTGTTTCGGTTCAACGATGCCGGCTGCTTTTGGGTTCATCTGGCTGCGCTGGTTCTATGGTTGAAGGACCAGGCTCCGGAGTTGCGGATGTCAGGGATGTGACATTCAAGTTGTTGAATTTCAGTTTGACTGTATTTTGTTTTCTTATAAGCCAGTTCTTCTGACATGTTTGCAAGTTTATTTTTCTAGGTTAACGGCTGACACACAGAACAACGTAACGTAACAAATAACGTAAACAACGTCAAATAAACACATCTAAGCTTTGTTATTGGTTGTAATGAACATGGATACATTTGAATGGTGTGACAATGTCCTATTTGATTTGATTAAAATGTACATATTCTTCCTGTTATGTCTGCCTGCTGTATTCTACCTAATGCAAAGTTACCTGCTCCATCGAAGTCAGTCGCATTCACCCGAAGACACATTTTGAGTTATATACAATGTTGGAAAGAGGAGATTCCTAGCTTTCTAATGATATCAGGATTGTTGTTGTACTCCAAATATTAAGCAAAATATGTCACATTATATAATGACTATCACCGAGTCATCATTTTGAGAAAAAGGCCTTTAAAGTTTCCTCTTCTCTGGATCGATCTGATTGATTATTAGCGGCAAATAAATGAGCAAAATACTACGGAGGGAACATATTTTCGTTTGGATTGCTGGTCTGGGGGAAGCTCGCGAGTGTGTGTGTGAGAAAAAACCTATGGATACTCACCGGCTCACTGTGACATACGGAGGTTTCACGGGAAATAAGCCCCTCCTACATCGCTATATAAACAGCGTGTGGAAGCTCTTTCCGGCTCACTTGGTCCTGAGGCAGCGCAGCGCAGCGAATGCATCTCTCGTGCTCACGCGTATAGCTGCATATCCTCCTGAATGCTGAAAACTCACACGCACAGCTACGTGTTCCTATAATACACACTGCTTGGATTTGATCACCTTGCAGGGCGATCCTGGGGGAGATTGTTTAGTTATAATAAGCCGAAACATTCAATGACTCCTGGGATTACTACTGAAGATGTGTATTAGAATTATTATATGTGAATGATAGTGAAAACACTACTATGATAGCTATCACTCAACGTCATTACATTTTTCTTTGGGCCTAAGGTGAGAGTAGGCCTGCCTCGGTGGAGAGAGCAAGGATGGCCCGAGCACTCAATCTTACAGCCGGTCCCCGGCAGTAGGATCCAAGCCTCTTATTCCCTAACACAGCCAGTGCCCCATGTTCTCATTTCTGGAGTAGGTTGGCTCTCTCCGATGGCCCCTCAGGGGTCGCTGCCTGATACTCTCTCGCCCTCAAGCGAACGCTGATCCTAACCGCCCCCTTTTCCAGGCCATAACCTAAAATGGACGCCCACGTGCTTACTCCTCTTCATGCCTGAAATAATTAAGTGGAGTTCCACTTTAGAGAACACGTGAATTGTAAATAAATAAAGAGACAACATAACTATTTGGAATGAACATTTTATTGGGGTCACAAAGGCAAAAAACAGGATTAAGAAAAACCTATGGATACTCACCGGCTCACCGTGACATACGGAGGTTTCACGAAAGTTACATGGGAAATAAGCCCCTCCTACATCTCTATATAAAGAGCGCGTGGAAGCCCTTTCCGGCTCACTTGGTCCTGAGGCAGCGCAGCGAATGCATCTCTCTTGCTCACGCGTATAGCTGCATATCCTCCTGAATGCTGAAAACTCAAACGCACAGCTACGTGTTCCTATAATACACACTGCTTGGATTTGACCACCTTGCAGGGCTATTGTTTAATTATAAGCCGAAACATTCAATGACTCCTGGGTTTACTACTGAAGATGTGTATTAGAATTGTTATATGTGAGTGATAGTGAAAACACTACTATGATAGCTATCACCTGATCCCCGACTTGGAAGTTGTCCTCCTGGCCCCTTTCTATTTTTCTTTTGCGGACCTTGTCCTGACTTGTTTTCATATTGTTTTGTTTTTGCTAGCCAATCAAACCGCGTGCAAGCTGGGAGAGCCAGACCGCAGTTCATTTCCTCATATTCCAAACGAGAAATTACGGTAGCAAATCACCCGGTTCTTTACGACCAGAACTATTTACCGGGATACAAACCGGAGGAACCAGGCATGGAGGGAGGGCAGAGACAGTGGGTGAAACTGGTAGGTTTTCGCCTGTTTGGGGAGTTTATTTATTTATATATATATTTATATATATAGCTCGCATAAAATCCCCGGGGTTTTTTGCTTTGTATGTCGGGGGCGGGAGATTCATGTGATTGGTTGTTGGTCGCGTTGCTCGCAAAAAATCCCCAAGCTTTCAGACACGCCCAGCTCCAAGATTTTCAAGATTTTTGAAAAGCTGCTGTGTGGACGTACCGTGAGGTCAAACTTACCTCAATGATTTCTCCCTGCACAGACATGTAGACTTGCACATCTGTGCAGTCCTTGATCGACGTAATTGGCGAGGCAGGGTGGAGGAGGGCCTCCGCCTCCTCCAGCAGGTTTTGCGGCACTTGAAGGGTAGTGGCTCGAAAAAACATTGTGGTTTTTGTAATGTTGAGAAAATAAGGGGGAGACTGCCCGCGCAGTGTGTAGCCCCTTAACACATAGGTACCCCCCTCTGCGATGTTTGAGGCATACTCCTCATAAATGGTCACCTTAGTGACACTGCTGCCATCAGACACAATGGCCACCTTGTTGTGTTTGACGGTGGCCGCCTTTATTGTGTCGCCAAAGTCCCAAGCCACCACTTTTGGCTGGTTTGATCACCTTTACAGTGATTGGTGGGGGTTAGAAGTATGGGCTGTCCATTGGTACGTTGAGCACAGTTTTCAGGTCCATGTTCTGAAACAACAAAATATACACTTATTAGTTTTTAATAACTGAAGCATTTTCAAATGAATGATGAAATTGTGTGCTTGTTGATCAACCAATTGTCCCCGATACCAGGCCGTCAGAGATCTCAATATAGAGTATATAGAAGCGCAAAGGGACCATAACAAAATGGTTATTAACACATTCTTTATAAATCATTTTACATTCTCATCAGAGTGTAATGTACATTTAATTATCATTAGATTCTATAAGTAAAATTCAGTCTGAAATTAAATGAAAAGAAAGTAGCCCAACTTTCACTTACTTCACAAAATAAAGTTCTTAACGGAGCGTCCACACAGCAGCGTGCGGTGGGCGTATCTGAAGCTTGGGGATTTTTTGCGACCAACAACCAATCACATGAATCTCCCGCCCCCGGCATACAAAGCAATAGCAATGTTTAAACGAAGTAAACTGGATATAAAATCCCCAAACAGGCGAAAACCTACCAGTTTCACCCACTGTCTCTGCCACCTCCCTCCATGCCTGGTTCCTCCGGTTTGTATCCCGGTAGATGAACAGAGACTGATCATACAGCACCGGGTGATTCACTACCGCTACAATGAATTTTCCCTCCATTTTATGGAATATGAGGAAATGACCTGCGTAGTCTCTCCCAGCATACACGCGGTTTGATTGGCTAGCGCTTGTACTGGCAGATTTGCATAAACGGGATTTCATTGGCTGACGCTTCTGCCGAGGCGCCAAAAGTTGAACATTGCTCAACTTTTGAAGCGAGCAACGCTCCACGTCGCTTCCCAAAATGCAGTTCGGCTAAAAGTGACGTCACCCCATTCAAAATGGGCAGAAGCGTTGGAAACTTCAACGCACGCCGCTGTGTGGACGGGCCGTAAATGTAATTTGTAAATTCATTTATTGAGATACAATGTTTTAATAGACATTAGAAATTACTAGGGCTGTCAAGTTAACGCGTTAATGCACAAAAAAATTAATGCCACTAATTATTTTAACGCGATTAACGCATGTGTATTGTTTTTCCTCGGCCGCCCCGTAGTTTCAGAGCGCATCGAGTTTAAAATACCATCTACAAGCTGATGCTGACAGCCCCGCTCCTGCCGCCCGCTTGCGGCAGACCACACTTCCACGCTCACCGGCAGGCACCGACTGGCTGTTGGGAGGACCGGGAGGGTGTGTGTATGTGTGGCCCAAGCAAGCGAGAGAGAGACCTTACGTGCATTGTTGTTGTTAGCATCTGGTGCTAGCTAGCTGCGCTAACGGATATAAGGAGCTGTTTCGATGAAAACAGAGGAGCGACATTTCGCCACAACTGCGCCGAGCACTTGACTTTATGCAGGAAGCCAGACAGTGGGACATTGTACGAGAAGTCAGCACACTCAGCACGGATAGTGCGCAACATGATTGCAGCGTCCAGGCAGCTCCCGTTCGAGCATATGCCTTGAGTTGCACATAGCTCCAACGATCCTTCACACACACACACACACACACACACACACACACACACACATACACACCATTTGTATTGTATTATTGTACGAGAGAGGTTCCAGGTTGAATTGAGGCGAATATTTGTAATGTTCAGAGGTTGTTGTGTTAAAGTTCATGAGAATATTTAAATAATAATAAACATTAGCATAAAGCATATTTGTCCACTCATATGTTGATAAGAGTATTCAAAACTTGAAAAATATTCCTCTAAGGTACATTTAGAACGGATAAAAAAAGTGCGATTAATCGCGATTAACTATTTTAATCGACTGACAGCCCTAGAAATTACATTCATGAGGGTAATACTGCTTGCATGACTACTTGTTTGAATAAAGTAGTTTTTGAAGTTATTCACCTAGAATATATATGTATGTATACTCATTATTATACATTTGAATCTAAGATACACTTGTAAAATCAAGTTTAAGTGGACCAAATGGATTTTGGTAGTGTTGTAAAATTCACACTGAACATATTCTATCAATATCAATTTCTAGATATTTTTCACTTATCAAGAAAAGGTGATTTCAAGCATTCCTTAACAAGTCTGTATAATGTCAATATATCATTGTTTGGATAGTGGTTGAAATTAAGTTTTAAAAATGTCTGCACTATCTCAACAACTATGCCGTAAAATGACCATAACGAGTGGTTGAAAAAGCGGTCCCTAAAATGTTTATTTTTCGCACATGTGCAGGACCAACCCAGTCTCACGGCATTTCATGTTCACCAACACGATTTCCCCCTTTTTTTCGTGTTGCACAGCACGATTTTAAAAGCAATGTATTTCTATTGGTATTATGTTTCAACCCAGTCTCACGGCATTACGTGTTATAGGAAGGCTGTGTGGTTCATAAAAACATGTTCTTACTCGATATCAAGCCACGATTATTGCTTTTATTTAAAATCGTATCATTTCGGACTTTTGTTGCCGTCTGTGAGGAAAATAAATGGCTCACAGCCTCAGGATACTGAAATCTGTATTTTTAAAATATTTTTTTCCTTCTAATTTGTTATTCTTTTCTAAATAACACACTGTTATTTACTCAACAATAACACACAATTATCCTTGTTTTTATTTATTTGTTTAATTCTATAATCTCGGGCTTTTTTGGCGTCCGTCAGGAACTGAATTTCTAAATAAAAATAACCGGAAACAGATGTAGGCCTATAAGGGACATTTCGCTACAGTCCCCGTGATTAAACTTCAAGTCGGGATTGGATTTTGGAGTGGCAGTGCGCCAAGGTTACGGAATCGGAAACAAAATACAATCTGTACCTTTAGGAGCAATGTCTAACATGTGTAATTAACTTGTGAGTGTGTGAGGCCATTATGCCTAAATAAAGGTACTCAAGTTTTACTCTATTTTCAAGTTGTTCTTCAAAAAGATGAGTTTGTCTACGTTGTCAGCAGTGAGGGCAGATCTGTTGGCGGTAACTATGTCACCTGCCGTCGAGAAAACCCTCTCCCTGGGACTGAGACTGACTCGGATGTGATTGAGCGTGTTTCCATTAGCATACCGCACCGCTGTCGAACAATGCCGACACACCGTCCTCGTCCTCGTCCGATCCACAACTCGCACTCCATCATTGTTGTAGTCCACAGAGAACCCGAAATGTTCCCACACAGCTGATTTAAAAGAAGCAGGTGGGTCTTCTAGCTCCTGTGTGTTGTGTGAACTCGCCATAGCTACTAACTGTTCTTCTTCATGTATTTTGTTCATTTGTTATTTACGGGCGGCTGGCTTTTAGGTGCAATACCGCCCCCTGGATTATATATAGTGTAATACTGCCCTGAGTGACAGACTTTTTTCCCACTCGTAAAAAAAGGCGTATTCGCCGTGTGACTGCATGTCCCGAACCGTGACGGTACGGGACGAATACGGATACCGTTACATCCCTACTCATTAGTGTGACAGAAGGAAAGACAACAACAATGATAGTAATGATTCAGTATCAGCTTTATTTGGCATGTGTAAACATACAAGGAACATAGCCTTTTTCTGTCCTGTTGGATCCAAACCACACAGCGATGGATGTACAGAGAACAGACTGGATTATTGCAGAGTAATAATAATACATTCGATTTATATACCGCTTTTCTCCAACTCAAAGTCACTTTACATTATGATGGATGGTAGACAAACAAGGCCAGGCAAACAAATGAATATAGTAAAATAAACAGAAAAGGCAGTCAAGAGGAAGTTGATTGAGAGGTGGGGGGGGATTATGGGTAGACAGAGTTGAAAGTAGAAAGAGTAGAACTGGATCATTAGCTCCTGAGGCAGGTTGTACTCCGAGCTGGCACAGGAAGTGTTGTGGCATCAAGACTTGCATGCAGGGCAAAAATACTCGTCCTCTGTGGAGGGCAGTCCCATGCATCCAACGTGATACCACATGTTGCAGGTGGTGCACTCAATCTGACAGGGAAAAAAAGAAATACTTTAGAATACTGTCAAACATTTGGTCAGGTTCACATCAATCATCCTGATTAGGATGTCAAATTAAGCCGTTTTCACTTTCCTTAGACATTATTTCTTTACATAGTATGGCAATGGGTGTCAGATATAGGGTTACAGTCTTAGCTGTGGTCCTTTCTGTTTGGAGTCTGTGTTGGTATGTTGCTCCAGTGCCCACCGAAAGTGCAAAGACATGCAAGTTAGGTGAATTCAACTATACATTTGCAATAGCTGTGTGATAGTGAGTGTTCACCCATGTTGAGGTAACCTATCCAAGGGGCATCCCAGTCTTCCAGCAGAAGGACATGAATTTCTCTACAGATGAAGCACTCCAGATCAGACTCAGGTGGGTGTGTCCCAGTCAAAAGCCCAGCGGATGCCAGTGGCTGGGGGTGTTGCCAAATTGCTAGAGGGCGTTGCCCAATTTCCCCATTTGTTCAATTACAGGATTTAACCATGAGATGGCGCTTCATTCACAAAATACACAAAGACAACTGTTTGCAATGTTTACAGCTCTGCAGTTGTGTTTGCTGAATACTGTAGCATTTAATCACTTATTTGTTACTGTATGGTTTTCACAAGCTACTATAATGAAAAAACATCAATATTTTAGATCAAATAAAGTATATAGTTTGCTTTATGCAGTATATTTCTTGTAATATTGTTGGGGTGTTTTTACACAGTACAGTAGATTGAAGTAAATCAATTTATACATTAAGATAAGATAAGATGGACCTTTATTAATCCCGTGGGGAAATTCAGTAGTTCAAACAGCAACAGGGTGAGAGTGAAAAACAGGACAGCACAGATTAATAAAATCAAAAATAAGATGAGTGATAAAAATAATAATAATGAGAAACTATGAAATAAGAAATGAATAAAACTAAAATATAATTATCATATCATATATTATAATGTATTGTATTATTAAGTAATATCATACATTAACCCCATTATAGCAGATGCCACATTGAATGGATGAACACATTTATGCATCAATAATTACAACAGAGTATTTCTAAATACAAGTTGTAAAAATACTTATATGTATTTAATATTAACCCTTTGGAGTCGACCGTCACGCCGGCGTGATCAGATCACATGACCTGTGCCGCATAATAACAACAGTCCGGACAACATTGCCGTGTGTTTCTGTCGAAAGTACTGGCTTGAAACTATATCCCAGTCTTTGTTTCATGCAAAAAGACCCAGTAAACACGGAGAGACGATGATATAAAGTTAATACATTTCAAAAGTATGAAAAATGGAAGCACATATTTGAATATATTCGCCGCATTTGATCATTTTACGAAACGGAAAATACTGGAAACTGTAGATCCTGCTCAACAGGATGTATATGTGTATTTCTGTCGAAAGTACTGGCTTGAAACTATATGCCAGTCTTTGTTTCATGCAAAAAGACCCAGTAAACACGGAGAGACGATGATATAAAGTTAATACATTTCAAAAGTATGAAAAATGGAAGCACATATTTGAATATATTCGCCGCATTTGATCATTTTACGAAACGGAAAATACTGGAAACTGTAGATCCTGCTCAACAGGATGTATATGTGTATTTCTGTCGAAAGTACTGGCTTGAAACTATATGCCAGTCTTTGTTTCATGCAAAAAGACCCAATAAACAGACACAAATAAACACGGACATACAATGATATAAAGTTAATACAGATATATTTCAGAAGTATGAATAATGGAAGCACATATTTTAATATCTTCGCCATATTTGATAATTTTACGAAACGGAAAATACTGGAAACTGTAGATTCTGCTCAACAGGATGTATTTACCAGGGAGGGGGTGAGGTAATCAGGTAAACGGAGTGATACGAGACGAAAAGAGACGAAGAGGGACGGCGGGAACCGAAGAGAGACGGCGGGAAATGAGAGAGACGAAGATATACGAAGACAGGCGGCGGGAGACGAAGAGAGACGGCGGGAGACTGCGATTGAAGCAAAGTGACAGACAAACATTGAGAATTTAGATATAGTTAGATAGATTTAGAGTTTTGAAGATTCAACTATGATGAAGAGAACTCTGAACGTGAGTCAAGCTTTAAGCTTGTTTTTTGACATGGAGGAGGAGGAACCTGTGATGTTGCCCTCTGTGTCGTATTGACAGAAACTGCTTTGAAGCGTGGCACAGATAAAGACAGAAAAAACTGATTTTTGTACATAATGTATATATATTTGTATTATATTTATAATAACACTTTTGCCTTATCAGAATGAAATCCCATGCTACCTCAATCAAACTTTCACATTATCATAGTGACATCCCATGTATATATTTCCAGCTTTTAAATGGTTTCGTTGTGTATGTTTGTGTTACCTAATAATATCATTTTCAAAATCTGTTTTTACGTTTTTTTTTTGTGATTTTGGGTCCAAAATGTTCATATAGTAGAAGATCACTGCTCTAAACAAAGTCAAAAATCCTACATCCAAACGAAATAAATATAATTAATTATGATGAATACGTTAAGTCTTCATTGTTTTTCACTTTTATTAAATGTTTGATATTTCCGGTGGAAATGGTGGACTATCGGACATTCAAAATGCAGCATATTTTCACTCTTACACACATATATTCTCCTTTTACATACATACATCTTCACTCTCACACACATATATTCTCTTTTCACTCTCACACATTCATACATTTTGCTCTCATATTATCATATTTCAATGCACACATTCATATATTGTCACTCACACATTCATGCATGTTGTTCTCATATTCATATAATGTAATGCTCATATTTATACATTTTGCTCTCATGCGAAATGTACTAAAACAAAGTATGTCATGGTAGTGGTCAGCTGTTAAACACAAAAGTGTATCTTAAGGGCTGTAAATATAATAAGCCTGTTGTCAATTTTAGACACAGGCTTATTATATTTACAGCCCTTAATAACATTCATTTTCTGGACTCAATGTGTGTCTTGGCCGTTTTCTTTGTTCCAAGCAAACGAGTGCTTTTTGTTTTGAAATCACTTCCGTGAGTTTCGCGGGCCTCCCCCCTCGCTCCACTGACCATTAGACCATTTAGTAAGGTCACAAGCAAAAGGGCAGAAACGCCTCTCAGACGCTCTTCCGTTTACTTTTTTAATAAAGAAAAACAAATGGTCCGTAGATACACGGACTCATATAGCCTATGTATGTATACTGTAAGGAGAATGTATGTGCGTGAGAGGACCAGTAGGAATTACGGCATAGAAATATGCAAACACAAACCTACAGACTGGGGGATGGGAGATCACAGGAGTGGGGGGAGAGCTGTGGAATGTGACCCTTGGGAGAATTCCTCCACACATTCCGATGGCCAATTCGTTTTAAACAAAGAGTTCGCAACACAGGACAGCATAGGCAACATGGGGGGGAGGCTGGTGAACGGTCTGGTCAATGTTTGTAAACACAATCCCCAGGATGTGTCCTAATCAGGAGCCGGGTAAATGAGAGACTGAGGAGCCCCAGAAAAACAGATCCCGAAATAGCTCGTCCTGGTTTCCGCAGCAGATAGGCCTACAGTATGGTGTCTGTGTTATGTCAGTTATTTTAAATAAAACGTTGAAAACTGAACTTGAAAATGGTTTCCTCTTTTTATTTTATTTATCATTTTCGGGACGGGGAGACGTGTGTGATTAAAAATTCATTTGCAGAAATGTAAAGTGATCTAACTAAGTTCTATTCATATTCTTGACGGGAAGAGCAGTGTAAATGGGTGGCCATATGCATTTGAAAAGCAATATAAATCACAGAGTTATTATACAATAGGCTATAAAAGCACCATCGATAACCATTACCTTTATCCAATTCAAACTTTGGACGGGAAAAAAGGAAGGTGTACATGGTTGGGCTATACTGTAGGCCCAGGGGCGGCGGGTGCTGTAGGCTAGGGAAGGCCAGCCTTCCCAAATATTTGTGTAACTGCATCCTGGTAAAATAAAAATATAATGTCTTTGACATTAGCGCTGCTATGCAGCCACCTATGGAGGACGGAACATGACTTAAGTATAAATAAATAAATGTATGAAGAAATACAGGAATAAATAAATAAATACGTAAATAAATAAATAAATACAGGAATAAATAAATACAGGAATAAATATATGACGAAATAAATACAGAAATAAATAAATGTTGAAATGAATACACAAATAAATAAATAAAAGAATAAATGCATAAATAAATATGGAAATAAATACATCAATGTATAAATAAATAAATAAAAGTCGAAAATAAAACAGAACACACGTTATTATATATCTTTCATTTATTTCTACATTTACGCGACATACATTTATTTATTTATTTATGTATTTATGTGTCCGTATGCTAATGAGGTGGGCGGTCCTAACCTCAGTCTGAAGCAGGATTGGTTACAGGAGTGTGTGATCATTTCTGGCAGAGGGCTCTACTACTAACGCCTGGATAACCGCGCTGATTCGAATGCAGGAGCTTTACTGTTTAGCCCTTAACTTATACATCCATGGTTTATCCACAGTTGTAAGGTTTATTTATGGATATTGGTTTAAGAGCCATTGGAGATCATTTACGATCATTAGCGGACCATTTAGAGAACGGAGAACCAAAAGACTATGTCCAGTTTCGTGTGGAACGATGTATAGAGGACTTGGCTCAGCTCGACATGATGTGACTTGCCACGAATCTATTGCTTCTGCCTGGCTCCAACAATTGGCGAATCCTGCTTCAGACTGAGGTTAGGACCGCCCACCTCATTAGCATACGGACACATAAATACATAAATAAATAAATGTATGTCGCGTAAATGTAGAAATAAATGAAAGATATATAATAACGTGTGTTCTGTTTTATTTTCGACTTTTATTTATACATTGATGTATTTATTTCCATATTTATTTATGCATTTATTTATGCATTTATTCTTTTATTTATTTATTTGTGTATTCATTTCAACATTTATTTATTTCTGTATTTATTTCGTCATTTATTTATTCCTGTATTTATTTATTTATTTACGTATTTATTTATTTATTCCTGTATTTCTTCATACATTTATTTATTTATACTTAAGTCATGTTCCGTCCTCCATAGCCACCTGTGCCCTGTAACACGAAGCCGGTTCAACAGACCCTGGATATGCTTGAGTTATCTTAAAGGGGACCTATCATGCAAAATGCACCTTTGGACGTCTTTTATACATGAATATATGTCCCCGGTGTTCCAGGGAACTCACCAAGTGTCAGAAAACACAACCCTCTCTATTTTCCTCCTTCGCCAAATCTCTAAAAAAGTGGCTGAAACGGATCTGAAAAAAACGGATCCAGATTTCAACACTTTCCTACGTCACAAAGAGACGTGCTCCGCTTATTGGTCAACTCTCCACCTATCAGGGGAATGAGCCACGGCCACGTGCATTGCCGGGATCAATACCAACCATCCGGGAGGTGTTTATGAACTTCTCTCAAGTCCAACACGGATATGCCTCCAAGCTAATGCTAAACCCGGGATCAATACCAACCATCCGGGAGCAGGCCAGTGAGGACACATCCAATTATGAAGCTGTAAGTTTTTATTTAGCGGTGTTTTTCCTGATAAAGCTATCTCTAGCTTGTAGTATGTAGCATGTAGCATGTAGCTTCGCCGTATCAATGTCGCCTCAAACCCAAATAGTAATCGGTTAGGTGTTTATATGTTTTTATAACATTTTATATTGTACGCTCCGCAGTCTTTGTTTGTCTTTTATTTTAATTATCAGGCATTTGCTAACATGTTCAGTCATACTGCCGTAATGGCGATCTGTGTGAAGGCTGTAAAGCCACGCCCTAGCCGATAACACAAGTATTTATTCTCCTATTTATTAGTATTTTGTATCCTCTAAAATCATATTGAGTAAGTTATAATAACAAACGTAATCTTCTGTAGGTAAGTGCCGTTTTTTGCAGCGTTATATGTAAAAGCTTTTGTGATTGTAGTCTGTAAGAACGATCAGATATCATCGATCTGTAAGCTAAGCTACGCTACGCTAATGAGACATGCCGTTTTTTGCAGCGTTATATGTAAAAGCTTTTGTGTGTTTAATTGTTTGCGCACATGAATATAAATGGGGGTGTGTGAGGATACAACACTGTGTGTATGTATGCGAGGGGGGGACACACACCACGAGTAAAACAGAACTAAAGCCCCGTTGGTCTGTTGTTGTTGACGAGGCCTTACCTAGCAACAGGCTAATTAGTGGCTAGCACAAATTACAGTCAGTCTACTGAGCTCAGCCCCTCTCCAACATATCATCTGTATTGAGTCAGAAACACAGCATGCACGTTACGGTTCAAAACTAACTCAGATTGGAAAAGGCTAAGCAAAGAGCTTTGCTAAATAGAGAGTTTTAAGCCCCCATCTTTTGGGATTTCAGACTATATTTATCCAAATAGTATTTTCTCATCCTGAATACTAAATTGAGATGATTTTGTTCTAACTATGTTTTCTTCTTTACAGGCCAGCACCTCACATACTTACTAATTAGTGACAATTTGTACATCCTTTGCTATTATTTACATTTTTTTGTATCATGGCGGAAATGAAAGACTGTACCTGGCAGCCCTGCACTACAATGAAAACGCTGAGCGTGCACAAGCCAACATCCACTGGAAACCCTCTGTATAAACTGCAGTTCCCAAAGGCCAGGAAGGGAGAATGCAGAGCAAAACCAGTAAAGACTGACCCCACATTCCGTAAGTGTTTAAAATATTTATTATACAACTATTTACAAATATAAAATTAGAAAGAACTTTCAGTTTTTTACATGCATATACTAATCTAAACCACATTTTTTGTTGTGCTTTTTTTTTAACATTGCACAGGCTACGTGGCCAACTTGATGGACCTCATCTTCGACCAAGTCTTTGTGGACCCTGCACCATTATGAGCGACCTGACAGGGACGAGGTCATCGCCGGGTATGCTACACGGTTCAATTTGGCTGCTGTCTGAACCCAACATCGACATTTTGCGGATCAGGAAACTCCTGCCTCCTTGAGGACAACGCAGGCCGGAATCACCACTCTGATCCTGCGTCCAAGGAAGCCCCAGCACCAGCTCACAAAGCTTCTGTAGGCTAGATACCTGTGACGCCTGAAATCATTAAAAAATATATTTAGTGTAATTTATACAAAATACAAGTACATTTAATTTTTTTTTATGGGTTCAAAGAACCGTTGATTTTGACAATAAAGTTCCGAGTTGATATCAAATGTGTCGTGATTATTCATGTTTGGATGGGTAAAGAATATTCTGATTTCAAAAGCATAAGGTTGTGTGTGGACTTTTTTTGTCGTACACATGGGTGTGTTATGCCATTGCTGTGTAATAATATATATATATATATATAATAGTACATGTACAATGAAAGATTGCATAAAGCCATATACACCAGTATTTATTTCCATGAACAATATTAGCATTCGTTTTACAATTTCAGTCAAAAGAAACAAACCACTCACTGCTCTATTTGCCTCAACTGTAGTCCACCATGTTCAGCTCTGTAAATATTCAATGCATTCTGCAGGGAGAACACATTCAGGCACACAGGCTCCAATCCAGGATGGTCCACCATACAGGTTACAGAGTCCTCAAGTTCCTGCATCCATCTTGACACCTAGTGTGATAAACATATTGAATGACATGTTAAAAATGTATTCTCTAAACAGACAACTTAGTGAAGCTATCAAAAATGTTACCTGTGGTATCTCCATGCAGCACATTCTCCGGTTCAGAAGGCATCGTGGCGCAATTTGCACATGTACACCTGTAGAAAGAAGTCAATAACTGAGCTTTTAAAAACACATGAAACTACACACACTGCTGACAACTGAGGTGTTGTTGGAGTTATACTTTTTATCACCCTAAGTTATTGAACTTTCCAACGGTTGTTGCACGATGTTGGAAGAAAAGGGCTGTAAACTATTAATAAACGCAATGAGGCCATTGTATATATGCTGAAAATATGAATGTCTCCCTTTATAAATATATATATGTATCGCTGTTTTTGCGTTACAAGCTCTAAGTTATAAACTGTACACATAGCATTCTTGCTAATTAGCCAAAATATGAACGGTATAAGTAGCAATCATCGTAACAGAGTAAAATAAATAGGAACAACAGCTTGTCAACTTACCATTCAGAAACGTCCTGCTGCAACCGAGATCTTTGCACCTCCACCAAAACCTCCGCTGCTTCAGGGTCAGTCTCTGGATCAAATTGATAATACGCTTGAACACATGCATTGCTCTGAGATGACATGTTTATTCCACACTCGTAATCACAGCAAGCATGTTAACGTGACTCTCACCGACTCATGCCCCGCTCTTCTGCAGGGGGGCGTGGTCAGCTGCTGCTCAGAATTTTCAAAGACAGGCTTGGAAAAGAGCGAAAATGAGCGAAACGAGGCATGGCTAAAAATGATCCGTTTGGTATTTTGAAAAATAAAATGTATAAATATACCTTATATAGGTATGGTCATACACTATATCATTTAAATATAGCATGATAGGTCTCCTTTAACTAACCCTAACAAACGCGATCTCGCTAAACGGTCCTACGGCGCTGGTCATCAACTCGGTAAATCAAGCCAGGGTTTCTCTCTCCAGCTGAGAACGCGTTCACGTGAAAGGGGCGGGGTTAGCTACATTTGACCAATCACAAACAGGGACAAGTGTACTGACAGCGCAACATCATACTTCATTAATGAAAAGTAAACTAATATTAGACAAATATGAAATTTAAACATCCATGATGACTTAAACATATAATCCAGGATACAAGCCACATAGTTGCACCTGCAAGGAGAATACAGAACAACTCGTTAAAAAATAAACTACCGAGTGTTTGAAAGCGTACAACAGTTTTATGATACTGCCCCATCTAAAACACGAGGGGGTCTGACTTTATTACATTTGAGTTGAGTGTTTCGTCAACTTAATGTGTTGCTTAAAATAATACGTCTGCATACAGTATATGTGACAATGTAACTAAGTGTTGCACGGCCAGATACGGCTCGAGAAGCTGACTCAGATAAGGAAATATTGTGATATCGATGATCTGATTGATGATGTGATGTCAGTGTGATATGAATGATAAGTGCGACACGTCGGCGTCTTCTCTGCATACGGCAGTTTAAACTGCATTTCCTTTTTCCTGTAATATGACTTGATAGATTTAAACTCCGCACACTGAGCTCTGATCGGTCAGCAGATGGTGCTTTCACTGAGTTGATCTCTTTTCTATAGACGCCGGAGGCGGGCAGCGTAAGATGAAAAAAAAAGTTATTTAGCCTTCCCAAACCTGAGCCTCACGCGCCGCCTATGTGTAGGCCTACTTTGCATACAAAGGCCATTCAAGCTAGAGTTCTTCTGGAAATGTTCACATCAGGCACCTTCAAGTTAAACAATACTAAACAATTAACACAGTAGGCCTAAATTATGTGGATTAAACCACATTTATTTCGTTAAAAATAAACGAAATATGATTTAGTTTGAATGATTAAATGTCATTAGGCAAGTTAAACAATCAGGTGCACACTTTAATGTGCCGCCACCTCCGGACTCGGTTTAAAGAATGCACAAATGTGTTTAATCGTTTATGTCAGATATGTACTAAGTAGCCTAAATACATTTGTTCCTGCTCAAGATTAGATTCAACTTTATTGTTATTGCACATATTGTAGGTACTGAGACAACGAAATGCAGTTTAGCTTCTAACCAGGTGCAACAAGCAGCGAAAAGTAATGTGCACAATACTACAGTAAACAATTAACACAGTAAATTATGTGGATTACACCACATTTATTTCGTTAAAAATAAACGAAATATGATTTTGTATGAATGATTAAATGTAGGGTGAATTGCCCTAATGTGGGACATTTTTGCATTTCAGACTTCGGGAATATATTGCGATATGAAGCCGATAGAATAAATCAAAATCCAGTAGGCTACCATTCAGAAATCCCCAGTAATATTAGACACTAATAATACAGTCAACTATTAACACTGTACATATTATTGTTTGCCCGTGGGATTAGGATGATCGGTAGTGAGACCCGTGCTGCATTTTCCTCCGGTCGGATGTGATATAAAAACAAAGAGATTATTTGTGTTGTTGTAAACTCACGTGGATTAAATTTAGTGCATTAATTTCAACTCGCGAACATATGTACATTAAATGATCGTGAGGATGATGATTGAAAATCGTTTGTTTGAGCCTGGATGCATTTCCTGATCTAAAAACATAGCGATGGTTTTGTACTTACGCCAACGTGAATTAAACATTATTTTGTTAAATAAAAACATGGAGATGTTTAGTAAGTGATTACATGTCTCTTATTTAGCACAGAATATGATCCTATCCGTGACATATGGATCTTAACAAATATCCGCTATATCAGATACCTGGAGATCAGCTGTTTATTTCACATGAGTTCCAGTGTGGCAGCTTTTTAATCACGGCTCCCCCTGGTGGATCCATGATCCATTGCAGCTGGTTTCATTATAATTAAATGTATTTATCAAGGGGGCGTTTCAAATCCTGCGGGGGGGTTTTCCTTTTCAGCAGGGGCCCACCCCGTGCCGATCACGGACCCGCACGGGTAGGCGTCTGAAATGGAGCGCTACATCTGTACATACCCACGTATCAATGTCCCCTTCAGCCAACGAGCTGAGCTCCCCACAAGCCCTACAGAGCTGGGATAGGTCATCTGTAAACAATAAGATAATGTAGTTTAATGGCAACATAGACACATTGAAGTATACCTGGTAGAGTTCTGTATACCTGAATTTGTCACTAGAGACATTGCCATGTGCATCCGCAACATGGCCACACCCATCGTGTCAACTGGATATGCAACAATATCCCCAGACAATATCTGCTCTGCAAGCTAAAAAGTGTCTGATAAGTATCATTTTGAGGACTTTTTAATAATGAGAAATAGCAACAGATAATCAAATGTTTACCTTGCACACAAACACCCCGCATGATGCCGAGTCCTGTTGCTTAGGGTGAGCAACGGTTGCGCATTCCCAGCTCCCTATTGCCAGACACTTTTTGCGGACCAATGCTCTACACACAAAACACACATTTATTACAGTTTGCCATTTTTAACATATGCCCAATTAAAATCATTTAATTCAAGATCACTTGAATGACCTTTTTGTTGCTCCCAAAAGATGATCCATGGTGTGTGAACACATGTATTTGTCTAATGCACACATCAAAGCTGACATTTCATTCACCTTGTTACGTCCTTGCATTTGTCGATCTGTGCTTCTGTGGCCACAAATGGCTCCAAGAACAGGGACCGCCTCTCCTTTAGGTACATGATCTATGGAAATGCAAATACTAATTATAACCAACCCCTACATCAGATAGTGTCATGGTTGCGTCTAGATCTGTTTACGTTGAAGATTACTTACAATCAGTGTCCGTGGTGGCAGACCGCTCCAACTGCCACATTGTGTTTGAAAAGGTCCAACTAAAACAAATATTATAATTTCAACAACTAATGTATACACTAACATAAGTATGTATTTGTGTGTATGGACATACAAACATATACCCAAAATACATAGGCCTACTTATGTACAAACAAAGAAATCATCCTACTATATAGTCCTACTCACCCTTCTCAAAGAACCTTTGTGGGTTCCCTCCCAGAGCGACATCATTAGATAGGAGTCTATGATTAGAGCGCCAGCTTTCCTTCCCACCATGGTTAAATATGAATTGACGATCTAAGAGTACAAAAATAACTTGTGATACAATCTAAATAAATATCAGTCCAATATTCTTTGTAATTTACCTCTCCCTCCAACCACTTCCTTGGGGCCAAGTCCATGAGGTTCTCCGTGTACACTTTATATGGCCCAAACTTGCACCAGAGCGTGTGTTGTCTCCTCCCTGTCCATATTTGTCTAATTACTGTAAATATAGCAATGGCAGTTATTTGTGAAATGCATCATTTGCAGTGTACTTTCTGTCTGTTTACTTACAACGTTCAGGATCTTTTGGTGCCATTTGGGCCTCGCAGTCCACGGATAGAGGTGCCACTTGTGGTGTTTGTGTGCTGTGGACCAGCCAGAGGAGAGGGATTGGACAACTTTTGTAGTTTGGCAGGGATCCTCTCCTCTGGCTGGAAATAATGTGTTAGATGGTCAATGTTGGTCTGCAACTTTGTGGTGTCCTTACCAACAATGGCCTTTTCCCCCTCTAGTTCCAGGATGCTGTAGGGTCCCAACCAGTCATCCTCCAGCTTTCCCCCTTTCCTTTGCTCCTGTCTCACGTTCCTCCGCAACACCTGATCCCCTACTTGGAAGTTGTCCTCCTGGCCCTTTTTGACTTTACTTTTGCGGACGTTGTCCTGGCTTCTTTTCATATTGTGTTTCACCTCTGTGAATACAGCCTCCTGTTTCTTCAGGCCTTCATGGATCTCCTCCGTTTCGACCAGCCTGCTGACTTTCTCTTCTTTGACCTGCAACAAATGACAGTTAGAATTTTAGAAGGCAGATGATCCAAATTAAAACGTTTGAAAAGGATGACAACATCAGAACATCTTACCACGTACTCCTCTGGCACCTCTGAAGGATACCTAGCCTCCCTCCCAAACATCAGATCATATGGACTGTATTTTGGGGTCAGCTGTTTCTTTGTCCTTAGAGCAAACATGGTGGACTGGAGCACCTGGTCCCAGCGTTTGGGGTGACCAGCCACCATTTTTGTTCAACGTCCTTAACCCTTAGATGTACAGTCAGATAAGTGGTTCTCACTACATCAATATCATTTCTCCTCCTCTAGCACTCTATATATACACACACACACACACACACACACACACACACACACACACACACACACACACACACACACACACACACACACACACACGGACTGGAAAAGCTGAACTTTACAACTTTACTTTCACACATCCTTATCCCCTGAAATACACTCCTAAACTGAGTGACAAAGGGCAAAACAGACTTCTCCCCTCCCCCACACTCACTCTCAGTCAATCCCCAGGATGTATTGATGTTTTGTGAGTTAACTTGGCTTATTTGTTTGTGTATGTATTGGAGTTAAGTTTATCTGGTAAATGGTCTGTGACATGAGTATGTTTGTTTGATGTACTGATTTATTATTTGGAGTTAACAAAAATACAGACATTTGATGTTGAAAGTGAATTGATTTATTATTTTATTATTGATGACTACTTTTGCCGTTGCCTTTGTCAATATTTGGTGTTGAATTTCAACAGCAGTGTGAGACTATGTCCCTCCACATGCCAGCACTTTGAGTTTTGATGGAGAGACAAAGATTTGCATAGACTGGGAATTGTATATTTTCGGAAATTGTATAATTTTTTTAGTCCATTTTAGTTTCAGCCAATCACCACAGAGTGCCAACACAATGTCTGCAGGGAATGCCTTCAGCGATCCTTCAAAGCAGACGTGCACACCTGCCCGGCCTGCAGGTACGACCTGGGCAATAACTACTCCATGAACATCAACAAACCCCTGCAGGATATCCTTATTCAGTTTTTCCCAGGCTACAGCAGCTGGCGATGATCATTGGTTCTGCCTAGGAGGAAACGCCATGTAAACTGTAAGGGCGTTTTTCAGCAAAGGCAATAAAGAATCAATCTCTCTTAATATATTTTTTAATGATTTATAAAACTGCAAGTTTTGTGGACTTCAATGCTATCGTTTTTTTTTACCTTGGATCTGCCATGTACCCTTAGATGCATAAGTGGGGTCGTTATTCTTCAAAATCTCTGAAATTAAAAGTTTTTACACTTCCATATTCCAGGTATTCCTCATAAAACATGTTTGTGACTTGAGGCCATTTGAATTTTTTTAAATGTTTTTATACATTTTAAGAAATTGCAGTTTTTGTGTCACTACCCCAGTTTTTCATAAGCGGGGTCAAAAATGACCCCAAGCATTTCCTACAGAATCTCAAGGGTTTGCTTTGGGAACCTTTGATTCTTACCAACTGTGACTGTCAGGATACATTTTCTGTTTTGGGTATCACCTGTCAGTTGGAAACGTGCAACAGGGCATATGACTATGCACGGAGAAGTGGGCTAGTCGGGTTTGACTGCGTCCATGTCCAGTCCTTGACGTACAGCCCTCTGGCCACCAATCCACCTATTGTTCACGATGAAGGGATTCTCACAGACATGGTAGTG